>NC_046163.1:6635095-6670095 GCF_011064425.1 Rattus rattus | reverse complement strand
ATGTTGTAGAATCCACAGGTCTCCTCTGAACCAAGGAGTGCAGAGAACAGTAGAAAAGACTTTAGCAACTGTGGGCTCGTATATCAGGGAAGGATGGCTGCAGTCTCAGTAGGGACACGTATTAAGGAGAAGCAAAGACTGACCAACAGGCAGTACCAGTGAGACTGCAGTTCTTCAAGCTGAGCTACAGTTAACTCTGTGACTCTTTGGTGGTGGCTTACTGCATAAGGTAAAGATGCTCCGTCAAAGCACATGAGATGCTGTGTGGGAGGCTCGAGGACTCCACAAAACTCTATTATTCTCTGACCACCTTGCATATGGCCCAATGTCCTTGTGGCCTCTGGACCATTCCTTTGACCTACTCTATGCATGCTCACTATTCTTCTGACTCTCGCTACCTTACCACTTCTGCCCTACTCTTTAGGGCTCCACTCCCCCACTTACCAAAGCATCAAAGGAGGATTGTCTGCAAAGGGCTCACCTTCATCTGATGCCAGAAATATTAAAAGTGGATTTGGGATATCCATGGCATCTCAGTTTTGTGTTTGGTCAAATATCAAATTTTAGCTGCTATTTGCCCAAAGGTCTAGAAATTATTATCTGAGGGGAGAGTGGTGCGTGATAGGTGTGGGTATCAGAAAACAGGGGCTCAGGAATAGAGGCAGGAAGAATTCTGTCTTGTGAGCTACTTCCATCAGTCAATAATATCAGCTAACTCCTTTTCTTTCTTTTTTTTCATTTCTCTTCTCTCCCTCTTTTCCTTCCTCTCTTTTCTCTCTTTCCTCTTTCCAGCTTAGATTTACTTCCATTGAAAGGAAAGTCATGCACTAGGCTTGTTTATGCAGGAGATAATTCTAGAAAGAGGGGTGGGAACTGACAGAGTGAGATAGAGAAGGACAAAATTTAAAATGAAGGTGCACTCCTGGGATCATTTTAAGAAATGCGAGTTTTGATCTTGCAACAGCACCAGAGAAAGCTGAAGACTCAGGATTTGTGCACCTTTCAGCCCTTATCAGAGAGCCTTCTTTTTTTTGCAGTAGATGTCAATTAATAGAGAGACCTACAACTGACCAATATGCTAATAATAAGAGATGGTTGAGTCTTCAGATCTAAATGGGACATCTATCATATACCCTTCTGCAGAAGACACAGGGATCATTGTAGAAGAGGAAGCTGAAAGATTGTAAGATCTACAGAGAATGGATGTGTGTAGAAAGACAGCATTCAGTTGGCACGACAGCACAGTTGCATATGTAAACTTAGAGTTGAGATTGTGTGCACCAGGCTTACACAAGATTAGGCCAACCAATCCCAGTGCAGATGTAGGAGGTGTTCATAAGGCTCCATAAGGTTCTCACTAATAAGCTATTGGCGTGGACTAGAAGAGGAAAAACTACTTTTCTTTAGGTATGTGACCTCTGAAATGTGCTCCAGTAGATGGTCCTACACTCATGCATATACAGGCCACACTAAATGGACTCAGTGGATATTAAACAAAAAGAGTACATGAGTTGGTGAGAAAAAAGGGGGGATAAGGAAGGACTTAGAGGGGAGTAGATGGGTGGATTGGATACAAGCACATATGCATGAATGAGTATGAAATGAAATATTTAATGAAAAAGAAATGAGTTCTTTAAACTTTTTACTTATTTGCTTTGTCTATATGTTATGTGTGCACATGCATGTTTGTGTGTGTGTATGAGGGTGTGTGTGTGTGTGTGTGTGTGTGTGTGTGTGTGTGCGCGCGTGCATGGTACACAGCACACATGCTGAGGTCAGTCCTTATCTTTCAACTGTTTTGGGATGGAGCCTCTTTCTGCTGTTGCTGCATAGAGAATGCTAGTTAGCCTGTGAAATTCTGGAAATTCTACTGTCATTCTCAGGAGCACATGCTATCCCATCTAGCTTTTTGTGGTTCTGGATATTCACACTCAGGACTTCATATATCTGTGACAAGCCCTGAGTCATGTCCTGAATTCCAGAAAGGGTAATTCTAATCTGTCAGATTGTTCCAATCTTTAAAAAGGCTTCACCAACATTTTAACAGTTCTTCCTTTCTCAAAGGTCTTTATCCCCTTCTCCCTTATTGCCCTGCACTTCCGATTTTCCCTGAACTCTGATTTACTCACTTTGTCAGACACAAATGTCACTTACCCCAGCTTCCACCTTTCCCCAACCCAGTTCATTTTCCTGAATCATCTTATGCATTGTCTGGCCCTTCAGAAATGACTGGCAATTCACAACTGTATCCTAAGCCTGCCAGGCCCCTACTTGTGGAAGTTTTACAAGAACAGCATCCTGGCATTTTCCAAGTTGAATATATTCTCATTTCTAGATCTATGCTTTCTAACCTTTTGGGTTATACAGGGACACTGCAGTCTGCCTCCATGGATCCAAGACATCCTTCACTTTACATTTCTTGCTCCCCTTCCATAGTAAAGTTAAAACCACACAGTTAATACACAGCACAGCAAAGGCAATACATGGAAAACAACTGCATCAGTGTTAATGAATAGCCTCTGAGCTATTTTTGTAGCCCAACGGTATCTCGGCCCCAAGTGTCTCTGTATGCCCTTTCTGTTGTCCAGGGACAAAAGAAAATGACCATGGAAGGACAGCAGAGAAAGGAGAGAAAAGGATAAAGAAAAAAACAGATACAGCAAGTATCAGTCCAAAAGTAGCTGGTCCATTCCACTGGTTTCTAAAACCATCCATTTTTTTTTAAAATGAGAAGAACCATTCTCGACCATATCTGATCGAATCCTCTTCTCTGCTTTCTGCCTTAGCTGGCCCTTTATTAATCACATTGGGAGAATCCATTTGCTCATATTCAAACATAAGGAGAAGCATAATAAAAGTAGCATCCAATTTTACATTAAAGATTTTGACAAGGACATAATTCATTGCATGCCTCTGTCCTTTCTGTGGACAGGAGGAATTTCTGATATCAGTGTCTGAAGGAGGTGTGCCTCTACTTAAAAACTGCCTCACTTTCCCAGTCAGTTATTAAAGATGACACCTGTTTATTCTCTGTTCTTCCTGCCAGTTGTTCAAAGTTCAGCGACTCTATTTAAGTTCCACAAGCTAGAAACAGAGAGGATTAAAGGACCTTTTTTTCCTTATACTACCTTGTTAGTAAAGTCTCATTTTAAGCTCATTATACATTAATATATTATATATTGTGTATTGCAAGCTTATGCATGTGTGTTTGTAAGCTACTGTAGATCATTTAAAAATGAGCAAACATTGTTTCTATCTTTGTCACACCCCTGGCCGGCATTTGATTTCAGCACCAACTGTAACAGACAGCTCCCAGCACCAACGTCCGGCTCTAAAGGTGATCTTTTCCTAAGACTTGAAAGCAGAGAAAGAACTGGAAGAGCTTGAAGGAGCTCGAGACCCCATATGTACAGCAATGCCAACCAACCAGAGTTTCCAGGGACTAAGCCACTACCAAAGACTATACATGGACTGACCCTGGACTCTGACCTTTTGCAATGAATATCCTAGTAAGAGCACCAGTGGAAGGGATGGGTCCTGCTACCCCCTATGAACAACTGTTGGGAGGGCAGCAATGGGGGAGGGTGGGAGGGAACACCCATAAGGAAGGGAGGGGGGGGGATGTTTGCCCGAAACCGGGAAAGGGAATAACATTGAAATGTATATAAAATACTCAAGTTAATAATAAAAAAAAAAAAAAAAAAAAAAAAAAAAAAAAAGACTTAGAGGCAAAGCTGGTACTATCTGAGGAGACATTTGCCCCTGGGGATCACCATCAAACACAGGGGAGGAAATAGTGTGGAGAGGCCTCCAATCTCTTTCTTTCTGGCTGCATTTTTCTTACCAGGTGGCCCTGTGTTCTCACTGAGTTTTATTCATTTATCTCTATTGCTTTGGGGTAGTCTCTTGAGTGGTATACAGATTGACTGAGAAATAGCAGGGTGTAGGGAGAATTCATTCAAATAAGCTACAATTGCAGAGGCCAAGTCAAGACAGGGTTTCTCCTAGACAGGCTGGTGCTGGCAGTGGATTAAAATGTGAAAGAAGGAAAGACCTGTAAAAACTACTGAAAGCGAATATTCTCTGCCTAAGCTGAGTAAGGGCAGCTGGAAGCTCGTGTCAATTGCTACTGGCTTTCACTGTTTTCTAGACTAATTGGAGATCCCTATGAAAATCTTCAGCAATTCAGAAATTTCTCCTGTGGTGTGTATGTGTATGTACGTGCATGTACATGTGTGTCTTGGGTGTACATGAGTGTGCATGTGGCAGTGTGAGGATGATCTTGGGTGTCAAGTCCTTGGGTACCATCCATAGATTTTAGGGTAAGGTAAGATCTGTCGTTTATGGTGACAGAGGTCATGTCCTCATGCTTACAAGGTGTTCAACTTTTCTTTCTACTGCTGTAATGAAACACCCTTGCCAGTAGTAATTAGGGAAGGAAAGGATTTATAGGTCTCAATACATCATTGAGGGAAGTCAGAGAAAGAACTCAAGGCAATAACCTGGAGGCAGGAACCATTGGAGGTGCTGTTTGCTGGCCCACTCTTACGCTCAGACTTAGGCTCAACCAGATTCCTTATACAGCTCATGACCACCTCCCCAAAGAATAGTGCTGCCCACAGTGGTCTTGGTATTCCTATATCAATCGACAATGTCTCACAATTAACAGTCTCTCACAGACATACCTAAAGACCAACTTGATAAATTACTCAACTGAGACTGCATTTTCAAGAGTTTTTTTTTTGTTATGGGAAGTGAACAGTAAATGCTAAATAGGGTACAAGACAAGTATTTGAATCAGTGAGTTATCTCTTCATCCTGAGAAATTAATTCTTAATTTAAAGGGTGCATGGACTATACTGTTGAGGCCTATGGACAGAATCTTGCCAAAATATTTCCAGTGTTGGCTCATGCAATGTTTCTTGTATGCAGCATAGTGACTCACAGCATATTACTTAAATTTAAGCACCCCCATACTGTCACAGGCAGAATAAAAATAATACACACCAAAAAGTATGATCCAAGAAAGGCTGAGGGTGTTCCTGCAGGAAGGTATTTTATGAAGACATTTTCTTTATTCGATATTAACATGAAATATTGATTCCACCTTAAATAAATAATTGAACTTCAAGATATCCAGGGAAACCTATTTATTCTATTCTTCATAGGGTCTATGACATGAGGCTGGCTTAAAGGTAAGGCCACTTCTAATAATGAAGTCTTTCAGCACTTCACTAAATAAATCCCCTGGAGGAAAAAGAATTTGTACCTTACTGATTTCCACTTTGGAGTTCTCCAGTGAAATTCCTGTGTAAATAGGGAAATAAGATTTTTTTCTTTGTCTCTAGGCAGGTTGACTAATGAGAGGAATAGCCCCTTAAGAGGCGTCCACGTGCTCAGCAGTCCAAACATGTTAGAATTCCCCAAATATAGAGTTTGGCAGTTAGTGGTTAAGCTAACCCTTAAAAAGCCACAGGGTCAGGCAGTCCACTGGGGTGCCTGGGCACTGGTGAGGCTTGCTTGACCCCATGAAGGACAGAATTCAGCCTCAGGCTCTGCTGACTGTTACATTATTCCCGATGCCACTGATCTCTGCCACTGGGCTCTGACTCTTATAGAGACTCCTCACATCTACATTCACCATGCTCTTTCCCTCCAGTGAGTTACCGTATCTTGAAAAAGGTCAGCATTGAAGTGCCTAACAGGCCGCTGGTAGGCAGAGACACAGTGAATGCCATATAAATGAACGAATTCATGATAAAGCAAATGCAAAGGCTCCAAGTGTGGCATTCAACCAGAGGTGCCGGTGCAGGCAGGTAAGCAGAAGAGACTAGGTGTGGGGAGAGGAAGAGGAGTGAGGGGCAAACCCTTGGTTGAGGCTTCTAGGTATATTTTTAGGGCAAGGATTTGGGCATAAGGAAACAGCAGGAATTCAGTTAGTGGATGGAAGAGAGTTGCAGAGTAATCAAATAAATGCAGAAAATAAATTCTCTGGTGTTAGAGCTTTGAGTTTAAACCTTGGCTAGTTGAGTCGCTGGGTGGTAGACTCCTCAGTTGCTCTGTGCTTCTGTGTCTATTTCTCTTAAAGAAATAAGGCTGTAATCACTATGAAGACTGAGTGACACATTGCTTGAGAATCACTTAGCACATTGGGGAACAGAGAACAACACATCAAAACTAGTTAGAGTATGATTAAAGCCCAATGCTGGAATTGAGTCTTTAGAGCATAGACCAGGAGCTAGGGGTCAACCCAAGGTACTTTTCAGATCTTATATATTCTCAACTGCAACCACTGGGTTGTCAGGGAAGGGCATGGATGTTATACTTTTAAAAGGTTTCTAGAAAGTTCTGTTTTCTTCTTTCTTGGAACATTTCCCTGAAGCAGACATAGGTGAAAGCATGTTCTGCTAAAGCAGGACGCACGATGAAGGATTCTTCGCTAATGCCATGCATGTATTGGTCTACCTTACATTGCATAGTTGAGCTGCACTTATAGGAACTGCATAGAGAGAAACACACCAAAAAAACTTCTGGAGGTATGCTGCAGCTTCTTGAAGCTTCCGTGAACGTGGGTTGATTGGCAGAGTGATGTCAGTTGAGACAGACTCATGTAGAGTTTTGTTAAGACTCAAATGCTGAGGCAAGACCCATAGAGGACATGTGACGTTTGGAGAGAGTATAAATAGGTCTAACAGACAGTGACAAAGGCTTGCGTGGGCATGACTGTAGAGCTAACTGTGCGATACTTGTTGATCTTAGTTGATCTTTGCTTTGATGAGAGAGGCACAACCAAGAACTTTTCCTGGTGTTCCTGGTGTTCCTGGTGTTCCTGGTGTTCCTGGTGTTCCTGGTGTTCCTGGTGTTCCTGGTGTTCCTGGTGTTCCTGGTGTTCCTGGTGTTCCTGGTGTTCGGACTCAGGCCGATTGAGCTGAGGCCTGGCTCTTATCTTCTAGATTGTGCCACTGCTGCTGAATTGGATTGCTGGTATATTTGTGAAGTGCCTGGGAGTGAATTGAGCTGTGAATTGAACTGCTGATTTCCTGACAACACATGGGATTGGCTCCAAAGAACCATTTGTTTCTTTCTTACTTAATTAATCATTCCATTCATTTACATCTCTAATGATATCCCACTTCCCAGTTACCTCTCCACCAATCCTCATCTAACATCTGCCCTCCTACCTCCCCTTTGCCTGTATGAGGGTGATCCCCACACACCCACACTCTCCCACACCACTACTTTAGCATCCCCCTATGCTGGGGCATCAAACCTCCCCCGGACAAAGGGCCTCCCCTCCCATTGCTGTCAGGCTAGGCTCTCCTCTGCTACATATGTATCGGGAGCTATGGATCCCTCCAGGTACACTCCTTGGTTGGTGGCCTAGACTAGGAGAACTGGATAGTCAGGCCAGTCTATGTTGGTCTTCCAATGGGATTGCAATCCCCCTCTGCTTCTCCACCAGTCCTTCCACCAGCTCTCCCACCATTTCCCCGAGCCATTTCTAATGGTTGACTCCAAGCATTCACATCTGCATTGTTCTGTTGCTGGCTGGACTTCTTCAGGAACCACCACACTAGGTTCCTGTAAGCAAGTGCCTATTGACCACAGCAACAGTGTTGGTGTCTGCAGACATGATGGATCCCCAGGCGGGGCAGTCCCTGGTTGGCCCTTCCTTCGGTCTCTGTTTCATTTCTAAACAGGTCCACTTCCCCCATATCCTTTCTTTTCTATTACCTTTGGTGAGTGGTGGGCTAGAAGGAAGGTTGAAGTATTTAAGAGCAATTATTATATGTAGGCTTTGAAAAAATTAAAGTTATAGGACTTCCCATACCCATTAACTCTTTAAGAGACTTGGTGAATATCTGCAGTGTTTATAGGGATGAAAATCCTTTGCTCTTACTCTAGAAGGACAGTTAGAGTCTCTTTGTAGTGAGCTGAGGAATCAGCATGGAACACAGGTTCAGCTCTGTCTGAAGCAATCTAGGCATCATCTATCAGTTGCTTTCGTCTATGCAGTAATGTCATGGAGGGCTGGTAGAAAGGAGCCTGTTACTCAAACCAGCAAATCCATCCACACATGGGGCACTCCAGCCAAAAGCATGACCATCTAAGCAAACAAGTCAATCTGGCTCTCCATCTAGACTACTTCAGACTCAATAAAAAACCCCCTCTCATCATCTGCTTGTTAGAGTCTCACTGCGATATGCTAGGCCTTGAAAGAGAACTGAAGCTTCTCTTTAAATCAATATGTTGGTGCCCTTCCCGGAGGTTGGTTCACATTTAAATTCCAGTTTCAAATGGTTGTCTGCAAAATCATTACCTGGCACTTCTGGGTTAATCATGGGCATTACAGTCCTGCTCCATTCCCCATGAATAAGCAGATTTCTTTAATTAAATATGTGGTTTCCCTTAATTACAATGGTTATTTTAGATGGTGATAACTATATAAAATTTTATCCTGAGGAAGAGCTATATTATAAACACATTGATGTTATGGGAAAGCTTCATTGAAAAAGCAAGCAGGAGAAAGTGAGGAATCTTACTCCCTAATGACCTCCATGGCCACTGGGAGAGATGAGGTTCTTATCTGAATTTTCTTGCATTTGAAACTCTTTCTAATAACAGCCCCAATAACCTTGCCACTGATCCCCCTTTCCTTTCATGTTTTTTTTTCCCTCAGATTTTTACATTGAGAATATGGAATTGAAGCTCCCTCCACAGTTTACTTCTGAAGCCAATATCTATGTCATTTTCTAACCCCAGGGATTTTACCATCCACTTTTCATTGAAAATGTCTTGTAATACCATTTCCACCAGTCTCAAATAAGCTCTGTGGGTAATATAATCTACTTATTCATATTCATAAAAATCAACATGATACCTTATCTGGATGGCAACAGTATAACAGGTAAGTGATTTGTAATTAATTAATATGTATCTAAAATGCGAATGCATAATTAAACCTAATTAAGTTGTTAGGTTCTCATACTTCTAGGGAGGATCACATTGAATGCAGAATCTTCCTGCTGGGTCCTGTTGTTCACTCAAATGCCCAAGTGGCATTACATTCATTTGTTCATTCATTCATTCCTCTATCTTTCTGAAACAGTGAAGGATTTCTGATGAAGTTCCAAGAAAGCAAAACACACTCTGCCCCCTACTCTGTTTTTTATTTTTTTTCTGCTCCTGGAAATTTAGTTTGTATAAATCATGAAAAGAACTGTGACAGAACCCTTCCCTTATTAATGAATAAATATTTCAGGGGACCAATCACTGGGCAAGGAGTAGGCAAGGAGTAGGCAGGGCTTCTGGATTCGAGAGAGGAAGATGGGAGGCAGGAGAAAAATACTTCCCTTTGGACTGGAGAGACGATAGAGACAAAATGGAGGTAGGGGAGGACCCAAGTTCAGGTGGCAGATTTGCTGGGTTCTGCTCCCGGAGGATTTATATCTTAGAATGGCTTATAAATTAGGATGCTAGTTGTTGTGCCAGTGATTGTGTTACCTGCTGATTCCAAACTAAGATTATGTGGTGTTTTCTTTCACATGGCGACTCATCTGTGTTCCAAAAAGAAAGATATGGGGGCCTGGCAAAGCATGGGTTTTCAAAAAAAAAAAAAAAAAGAAGAGCACCCCAACAAGCTGGGAATTTGGAAGCGTGGGACTGGCGTGGCAGTCCGACCGACCCTCCATGGGAACTTAGCGAGCCATCTATCTGTAACCCAAGTTCCAGGGGATCTGTATCTCTCTTCTGGCTTTCAAACAGAAACCTTATGCATATGACACACACACACACAGACACACACAGACACACACAGACACACACAGACACACACACACACACACATGCATAGCCACACGAACACTGAACACACAATCTCCCTACTTCTACCTTTCATGGAGTTCCAGACATATATATTATGTACGCATGGAACTTAAAAAGTAGAATTTGGTTGCTGGTCCAAGAAAGTTTTCATCCCCATTTATTGTCCTTCACTTATGCTACTCTGGTTATCCATGTAACTTGCTAGTTTTTTAAAAATTACATTGGTTTTGCTTCTCTGTAATATCTTAGTACATGTTTTGTCAGTTCTCTGGATCTGGAACTTGGGTTACAGATAGATGGCTATGAGCACTGATGGAAGTGTTGGAAATCTAACTTCTGCTCTAGGTAAGAGCATAAAGTGCTCTTAATTGAAGAGTCCTACTCCAACCCCTCAAATTCTGCCTTTTAACATTGTTGGTATGCCAGGGCAAGACAAGGTCGACCTCTTCCACTAAGCCTAGACAAAGCAACCCAGTTAGAGGAAAGGGATCCAAAGTTAAGCAATGTAGATGTTTAGTCAGTCCTCACAAACACTCCATGGAGGAGTCTTCTGTTCTTAAACTAAGGTACAAAGATGTTAACTCACCTAATATCATGCAATTTGTAAATGGAATCAAGACTCAGTGCCAAATGTGACAAAATCCATAAAACCATGCCATTTCTATAACACATTCTCTGAACCATATCTGGCTGTCAATATACCTCTTGGATCAATGGCCTTCATTCTGGCCTTGAAAAGCCTTAGTTTCTGACATTGCTCTCTGAGATGAGTGCATGGTGGACCCTGAAAAGGAGACACTAGGGCCACATAGTCTCTATATTCCAAGGGAGACCAATAAACATTAAACGCTCATCACATGCCGTTCCTGCTGAGTTTATCTGGTCTTGTTTAAACAACCCCACAGCATCTATAAAGATTTTTCTCCACAGTGTGCTCCTGTAAATAAGAAGTTTATCAAATAAAACCTTCCACAAAGAGCAAGAAGACATGCCCTATTGAAAGCCCCTCACTGAGTGAAAGTTCCTTCCAGGATCCTTGTGAGGAAAATTCACCTCTTGTTCAATAACTGCATTTATTGGAAGTCTTCAAGTTTAAGTCATTTGGGTCTGAATTTGGGTATCCAATTTATTTGAACAATCCCAGTCTTCCAATTTCATCATGAGGTATAAATTCCTTGGAATTCAGTAATGTACATGCCACACAACCCATTTCCCTAGGTTTTTCTGTAATTATCTTTGGGAGATAAATCTCACACATATGGGAAGGCAAGGTTATTGGATGAGTGCTATGGTATTTATATGTCCTGGCATTTGGGGAGGCAATGACTATAAAATTCACTTATTGAGCACCTGAAAAGTGTCAGATACCACAAGGATAACAGACTAGCTGTGTTTCTTCTTTGCATCTTTGTATCCCTGGTTATAGTTACTGGGCCAAGGATGGGTAATTGACTCCAATTCAATGCACTTTCAGAATTTGGTGTGACAACTATGGTTTATAACTCAGTGACTATTAATCTTTGAACTAGGAAGATGCTTTCTGTCGTGTGAAAGAGACGACATTATTTACTACTGAAGGAGATGAACATAGAAGAGAGCCTTTGGGGTCAGAAGGTGGAAATAGGAACATGTGTAATTCCAGTCAAAAGGAAAAACTTTGCAGAGTGTGCCACCGAAGCAGTATAAAGGACATCACTTGTTGGCATTCATTCTGTGGGAACTCTAAATGCACACACGGCTCTTAGAGATAAGTGAAATCCATGATAATAACATTGCTCTGCATGACAAAAGCAATGAGATTGTTTACATAGTTTGGCCCCTTTAGCCGTTTCACCAACTTATGGAGATAAGTGCTCTTCTGAAACCATGGAGATTCAGAGATTTTCAGTAAGGGAAAAAGGTCAAGTAATATATAAAGGCAGACCTATCAGAATCACACCAGACTTCTCACCAGAGACTATGAAAGCCAGAAGATCCTGAACAGATATCATACAGACCCTAAGAGAACACCAATGCCAGCCCAGACTACTATATCCAGCAAGACTCTCAATTAACATAGATAGAGCAACCAAGATATTCCATGACAAAACCAAATTTACACAATATCTCTCCACAAATCCATCCCTACAAAGCATAATAGAAAACTCCATGGGGTTGGGGGATTCAGCTTCAGGGGTAGAGTGCTTGCCTATAGCAAGCTTAAAGGCCCTGGGTTCAGTCCCCCAGTCCAAAAAAAAAAAAAAAAAAAAAAAAAGAAAACTCAACACATGGAGTACACCCTGAAAAAAAGCAAGAAGAAAGTAATCTTGCAACGAACCCAAAAAGAGGAGAGCCACAAACATAGTTCTACCTCTAACAACAAAAATAACAGGAAACAGCAATCACCATTCCTTTTAATATATCTTAACATCAATGGACCTCAATTCCCCAATAAAAAGACATAGACTAACAGACCGGATATGTAAAGAGAACCTGCGGGGTTGGGGATTTAGCTCTGTGGTAGAGCTGCTGCCTAGCAAGCGCAAGGCCCTGTTCGGGTCCCCAGCTCCAAAAAAAGAAAAAAAAAAAAAAAAAGAGAGAACCTGCATATAGGAAACACACCCCAGTGACAAAGACAGACACTACCTTAGAGTAAAAGGCTGAAAAAACATTTTCCAAGCAAATGGTCCAAAGAAACAAGCTGGAGTATCCATTCTAATGTCGAATAAAATTAACTTTCAACCTAAAGCTATCAAAAATGATAAGGAAGGACACTTAATTTCATCAAAGGAAAAATCCACCAAGATGAACGAACTCTCAATCCTGCATATCTATGCTCCAAAAGCAAGGGCACCTGCATTCATAAAAGAAACCTTACTAAAGCTCAAAGCACACATTGTACCTTACACAATAATAGTGGGAGACTTCAACACTCTACTCTCATCAATGGACAGATCATGGAAACAGAAACTAAACAAAGACATAGAGAAAATAACAGAAGTTATGAACCAAATGGACTTCACAGATATTTATAGAGCATTCCATCCTAAATCAAAAGGATATACCTTCTTCTCAGCACCTCATGGGACTTTCTCCAAAACTGACCGTATAATCGGTCACAAAATAGGCCTCAACAGATACAGAAAGATAGAAATAATCCCATGCATCCTATCAGATCATCACGGACTAAGGCTGGTCTTCAATAACAACAAAAACAACAGAAAGCCCCACATATACACATGGGAAGTTGAACAATGCTCTACTCAATGATAACTTGGTCAAGAAAGAAATGAAGAAAAAATTAGAGACCTTTGACAATTTAATGAAAATGAAGGCACAACATACCCACACTTATGGGACACAATGAAAGCAATGCTAAAAGGAAAACTCATAGCTCTGAGTGCCTCCATAAAGAAACTAGAGAGAGCATACACTAGCAGCTTGACAGCACACCTAAACTCTCTAGAACAAAAAGAAGCAAATATACCCAAGAGGAGGAAGGCAGGAAATAATCAAACTCAGGACTGAAATCAACCCAGTAGAAACAAAAAGAACTATAATGAAGAATCAACAACACCAGAACTGATTCTTTGAGAAAATCAACAAGATAGATAAACCCTTAGCCAGACTAACCAGAGAGCACAGAGTGTATCCAAATTAACAAAATCAGAAATGAAAAGGAGACTTAACAACAGAATCTGAGGAAATTAAAACGAATCATCAGATATTACTACAAAAGCCTATATTCAACAGACTGGAAAATCTGGATGAAATGGACAATTTTATAGACAGATACCAGGTACCAAAGTTAAATCAGGAACATATAAACCATCTAAACAGTCCCATAACTCCTAAAGAAATAGAAGCAGTCATTAAAACTCTCCCAAACAACAAAAGTCCAGGACCAGATGGGTTTAGTGCAGAATTCTATCAGACCTTCATAGAAGACCTCACACCAATACTGTCCAAACTATTCTACAAAATATTAACAGAAGGAGCACTACCAAATACCTTTTATGAAGCCATAATTACACTTATACCTCAACCTCACAAAGACCCAACAAAGAAAGAGAATTTCAGACCAATTTTCCTAATGAATATTGATGCAAAAATACTCAATAAAATTCTTGCAAACCAAATCCAAGAATGCATCAAAACAATCATCCATCATGATCAAGTAGGCTTCATCACAGGGATGCAGAGATGGTTAAATATTCAGAAATCCATCAACATAAACCACTATATAAACAAACTCAAAGAAAAAACCACATGACCGTTTCGTTAGATGCTAAGGAGGCATTTGACAAAACTCAACAGCCTTTCATGTTAAAAGTCCTGGAAAGAACAGGAATTCAAGGCCTAAATATAGTAAAAGTAAATATAGTAAAAGCAATATACAACAAACCAATAGCCAACATTAAATTAAATGGAAAGAAACTTGAAGCAATCCCACTAAAATCAGGGATTAGACAAGGCTGCCCATGCTCTTCCTTCCTATTCAATATAGAACTTGAAGTCATACCCAGAGCAATCAGACAACAAAAGAAGGTCAAGGGATACAAATTGGAAAGGAAGAAGTAAAATACCACTATTTACCAAATGATGATAAGTACCTTAGAAAGACCAAAGTTCCACCAGAGAACAACTAAACCTGATAAACAACTTCCAGTAAAGTGGTTGGACATAAAATTAACCCAAACAAATGAGAGTTAAAGGATAAACAAACCGAGAAAGAAATTAGGGAAATGAAATCTTGACAGTTTGTCTGGAAATAACATAACATACCTCTGTGTGTGAATCTGACCAAGTGGAGGAATGATGTGTATGACAAGAACTTCAATCTCTCAAGAAAGAAATTGAAGATCTCAAAAGATGGAAAGATCTCCCATGCTCATGGATTGGCAGGATTAATATTGTAAAAACGGCCTTTTTGCCAAAAGCAATCTACAGATTCAATGCAATCCCCATCAAAATTCCAATCCAATTCTTCATAGACTTAAAAAGAACAATTTGCAAATTCATTTGGAACTGTAAAAAATCCCAGAATAGTGAAAACTATCCTCAACAATAAAAGAACTTTTGGGGGCATCAGCATCCCTGACCTTGAGCTGTATTACAGAGCAATAGTGATTAAAAATTGTATGGTATTGGTACAGAGACAGGCAGGTAGAACAGTGGAATAGAATTGAAGACCCAGAAATGAACCCACACACCAATTTGTCACTTGATCTTTGACACAGGAGTTAAAACCATCCAGTGCAAAAAAGTTAGCATTTTCAACAAATGGTGCTGGTTCAACTGGAGGTCAGCATGTAGAAGAATGCAAATCTTATCGCCCTGTACAAAGTTTAAGTCCAAGTGGATCAAGGACACCTGCATAAAACCAGATACACTCAAACAGAAGAAAAAGTGGGAAAGAGCCTTGAACACATGAGCACTGGGGGAAATACTCTGAAGAGAATACCAGTGGATTATAGTCTAAGATCAAGAAAACAAATGTGATCTCATAAAATTGCAAAGCTTCTATAAGGCAAAGGACACTGTCATTAGGACAAAACAGCAACCAACAGATTGGGAAAAGATCATTACCAGTCTTACAAGTGATAGAGGGATAATTTCCAATATATACAAAGAACTTAAGAAGTTCATCTTCAGAGAATCAAATAACCATATTAAAAAATGGGGTACAGAGGTAAACAAAGGATTGTCAGCTGAGGAATATTGAATGGCTGAGAAGTACCTAAAGAAATGTTTGTTCAACATTCTTATCCATCAGGAAAATGGAAATCAATACAACCCTCAGATTCCACCTCATAGCAGTCAGAATGGCTATGATCAAATCTCAGGTGAGAGCAGATGCTGGTGAGGGTGTGGAGAAAGAGGAACACTCCTCCATTGTTGGTGGGATCACAAGCTGGTACAACCACTGTGGAAATCAGTCTGGAGGTTCCCCAGAATATTGGACATAGTACTACCTGAGGACCCAGCTATACCTCTCCTGGGCATATACCCAAAAGATGCTCCAACATATAACAAGGACACATGCTCCACTATGTTCATAGCAGCCTTATTTATAATAGCCAGAAGCTGGAAAGAACCCAGATGCCCTTCAACAGAGGAATGGATACAGAAAATGTGGTACATCTACACAATGGAATATTACTCAGCTATTAAAAACAATGACTTCGTGAAATTCATAGGCAAATGGATGGAACTAGAAAATATCATCCTGAGTGAGGTAATTTAATCACAAAAATCCACACCTGGTATGCACTCACTGACAAGTGGATATTAGCCCAAAATTCAGATTACCCAAGATACAATCCACACACTACATGAAGCTTAAGAAGAAGGATGGCCAAAGTGCAGATCCCTTAATCCTTTCTTAAAATGGGGGAACAAAAAAATATTCATAGGAGGGGATGTGGAGGCATTGTTTGGAAGCGGAGACTGAAGGAATGACCATTCAGAGCCTGACTTCTCTTGCCCATATATACAGCCACAAGACTGAATAAGATTGATGAAGCTAAGAAGTGCATGCTCTCAGGGCTGTGCTAAGATGTCTATTGGGGGAACGCAGGCCATTAATCAAATACAGAAGAATGCTAGCAGCAAACTATTAAGCCAGAACAGGACCCCCACATTGGAAGGAATTAAAGAAAAAATTGAAAGCGCTGATGGGACTTGCAACCAGTGGAAACTAACAATGCCAGCCAACAGAGCTCCAGAGACAATACCACTACCCAAAGACTATCACGGATTGACCCATGGATCCAGCTGCATATATGTGAAGGGATAGCCTTGTTGGGCACCAATGGAAAACTCTTGGTCCTGCCAAGGTTGGACCTCCAGTGTAGGGGAATGTGTTGAGGGGTTGGAAAAGGAGAGGCTGGATGGGAGGGAATACCCTTATTGAAGAAGTGGTGGGATAGAATCTTATGTCTGGGGAGGCTTTACAGGAAGTAATAACATTTGAAAGCGTAAATCAAACTAAGAAAAAGTCTGGCTAAGACACTAAGTATAGCCATATCTTGGTAGCGAATGCGATTTGGTGAGTAGTACAATAATTTGTTCTTTACCTTAGAAGAACATCTCTGCATACTGCATACAATGGGTTTTTCAGGAAATTTTTGCTGAGGTAGAAGACCCTTGAATTTTAATTGGATTAATATGTTCATTGATATCAAGTTTAAAAGTTCTCTGCCTTATCTCCTGCTCCGATAGTCAATCAGCATAATAGTACCAACACCAGTTGATCAGTGTGATGTCTGCAGGACACAGATGATCCAAGATCCCCTGAACTAGAAAGTTACTATGTAGAATTAAGCAGGTAAAACATAAAAGTCTGTGAGCTGAAACCAAAATGATCACTCAACTTCATGTCCTTTTATATAAGAATTCACCAGAAGCTGTGGCTCCAGATTTAGGTTGGGTCCTATGACCCCCAAATAATCAGATTTGAGGTCGATCTTTCCCACTTCAAATAATTCAAACAAGAAAAAACTCTTGCTGGTGTGTCTGGCTGCTTGGTTTAGTTGATTCCAGATCTTAGTCCAAGTTGAGAACCAATAATAGCCATCCAAACAATCGTAGCATTTATATTCATAAGCGAGCAGTGACAAATTTGTTTTTCCTCTTTGATCTCAGACCTACCTGACTTTTTTTTTCATGAGTCATATCCTGCTTTATCTCACCACTGGCTCAAGTGTCACCACAAAGCCTTTGGTAATATCTTCAGGAAGTATTCTGAAATCCTTTACATTGCTATATACATACCTGATGAACTCAAAGAATTTCTTCTATTGGAAACATGAAAGCGATAATAATTGGTTCTCATAGCATGTTGTTTATTCTTGTACAATAATGTTAAGCTATCCCTGCTATTAAATATTTTCAATTTTTATGTTCTGAATCCCACATTAGACTATTAGGCCTTGTGCATCCCTGAAACCAGCCAGCTGTGCCCTCCTGATTTATCTCTCAGCCCTTCCTTCCACTTTGTTTTGATGCAGAATCTTGTTATTATGTTGTCTAGAGAGGTTTCACTAAAGCTCAGTAAATGTCTCCAAGTATCCTTGGTCACAATGCTCTCCTCAGTATATCTCTACCTGACAATACCACCACACCCAGTGACTAAGTTTCTTTATGAGTTGTTACATATCTTCACTCATTTTTGTTGATACTTTAGATTTTACTCACAAATATCAATTATACATAATAATGGGTTTGTTATACTTTCAGAGATGTTAGTAATATATATTGAACATGTTTACTTACAATTATCCTCTTTTATCCTGTATAACCCTTGCTAATTCCTTTTTTCTTTCCAACTATTTCTCCTTTACCTTTCTTTTTTCTTCATTTCTATCTGTCTTTCTTTTTCCTTTCCTTCACTTCTTCTTCCTCCTCCTCCTTCTCCTCCTCCTCCTCTTCTTTCTATTATTACTATTATTTTTTTCTTGTCCCAATGAGTTCAATTTGGATTGATTATAGAAAGGAACAGAGCACCTTTTCAATGGCTGAACACCTAAAAAGAAAATGTCTCTCTTTCCACAAGAACCCATTGACTGTCTATACATTCTCACAGATGGGTGAAACTTTATGAAATTCTTTTCCCCTCTGTGCTGATGGATCCAATTTCAATAGACCCAGCTTCTGAGAGTTCACATATGTAACAGGCATATCATACTTAGAAGACAGTCCTCTATAACACTCTACCCTTCTTTTGCAATTCTTTTGTTCTTTCTGACCATTCTGTTCCTTAATATTCCTAGTCTTGGAGTTAATAATATAGATGTCAGTGTAAAGGCTGCATATTTGTTATATGTATGGTAAGTATTCAAGGTGACTAAGATGAGAAACATCTCTTCATTCGCTCTCTTCTTCACAAAGAGGAATCAACACCTATTTTCCTAGCATCTCTATTTCTATCTACAAAGATGCATTCATATATTTATTCAAGGATGGGAAGAAGGCTTCTCGTTGGTGAGACAGTTCCTCTTGTATTCACACATCTTTAGCCTCTTTCCAAGGTCAACATCTGATTTTTTATTTCATTGAGCTATCATTAATTTACCCAAAATCAGCTTTTTGACTAGATTTGGATTACGTGTCCCTAATATATTTTGAGGCGAATTCTGACAAAAAAATTCTATGAGCACTGCTTTGAAAATATCAGGGGTGGGAGTAAAAAAAAAAATAACACAAGCAAAGATGTTTTTTTCTGGAAAAATTTAAACCATTAGTGATGGAGAAAAGCAAATTCTCGACTCATAAATTGCATTGTTTGATCTTTCCCCCTAACATGAACTTCCAAGCTTAGGCAGCAAACTCCATGAGCTGATTTACTGCTCAAGCCATGCCACATGGACCTCATAGGAAATGATGACCTTTGTCTTACTTTTCTATTGTGAGAGAGATACCATATTACATTCAAAACGATTTATAAAAGAAAATATTTACTGAGAGACATGATTTCTAGAGAAAGCTAGATTCTGTGTCTGTTATTGAAGGGTCCACAGCAGCAGGCAAGCGGGTATAGTGCTGAGTAGTAACTGAGCATGCATCTTGGTCTCAAGCATGAGGAAAAAGAGCTAACAAAGGAATGACATATACAAGGCTTTGCGACCTCAGAGCCTGTCCCCAGTGACACATCTCAACAGGTCATGCCTTCCAATTTTTCTCTAACAGTTCCACCAATAGGGGACCAAACATTCAAATATGTGAGCAAAAGAACTGCTGCCTAGCTACCCATGGGGAACACTCTCAGCATAGAGGCAGGGGAGGGAGCAATGGATAGGGACACTCTAGAGGAGAAATAAAGGGAAAGGGGATAACATTTGAATTAAGTAAAAATTGCTCAAAAATAAAAACAACAAACAAACAAACAAAGCCCCATAATCTTTACCTACATAGCTGCTTTTAACTTCATGGGAGAAACATGATCTAGCTTAGACCTATTTGTTCCATGGGTTATTTTTCCTAAAAGAAAACAAAATACTTTCATATATCTCCTATATATTTCAAGCCCAATTATTTCTATTGAAACGTCTAATCACTGGGTTTTTGTACTGTGCCCCATTGTTGTTGAAGGACATAGTGGTAGCTAAGTGTGAAGCTCAGTCTCAGGTCTTTCCCAGAGTAATGCTGAAGCTGTACACCGGCTTCTGGTAGCATCCTTTAATCTTGTCTTATTTATCTTCCCTCTTTCTCCCTTTATGTAGTAGCAACTTTCATTGACTTTGGTTCTTAAAACAAGTGCAGCAATATGTTTTCTTCTGCAATCCCAGGTGTGGGATGTAGAACACTTGGTTTATCACAATGGCTTGACTATGAACTTTCCTTGAATCCAACGAAGTTTGTGGTTTTGCCAGCTGGATAATTTCTGTTGATAGCCTTGACATTTGGAGTTTGGGGACTTTCAGAGATATATGTATGTGTGTATATACACACTGTATACACATCACCCCTAGAGGCCCTGACATGTGGTAGGCTGTTGGTTGGTTGTTAGTTGCAGTGGTCACCGTTTTGTTATGTGATAGTGTACAAAGAAGAAACAAGAAGAAGAAGTAGAAGGAATATGACTACTAAAATACCAAAACTTTGCCTCAAGGAATTTGTCTATTGATAACATTGCATGCTTTTCCCTCTATCTTTTCTCTCACTATACAGTGTTTCAGGGTTTTGAAAGATTGGAAAAGAGGTTATCTAGATAAGGGAATGGACAAAAGAAACCCACAAAGTGGCCAAATGGTAACAGATGTGAGACTAGGCAGAGATAGAGAATTTGATCTCAATGCCATGAGAGAAACAGCAGAAAAAGAAGGAATGGATGTTCTTACAAGATGCCTGCAAAAAAGTATTGCAGCTGCTACAGTTGGAATATCCCCTGCTTTGATCCCAGAGGAAAAGTTCTGTTCACTCTTTTTCTTATATTTCTCCTATATTCTAAGGAGTGGAGAAGAATGGAAGAAAGACCCACAAGGTAAGAAAGGTCAGATACACCTCTTTCTTTGCTACTCCTCCTCCTCCTCCTCCTCCTCCTCCTCCTCTTCTTCTTCTTGTTTTCTTTCTTCCTCCTCCTTTCTTCCACAACATCCTCCCCTTGCGTTATAAAACCAAGAAATTTGTATATTAGGATGTGTGACTCTCTTTGCCCTAATTTGATTTATTGGCCAATATATCCATCCTGCAAAGGGCAGAGACCTGAACAAGGTGGGGAGGGTTGGGAAGCTGCATGGTGGTTTGAAGTGCTTGGCCAGGGGAGTAGCACTATTGCGACGTCAACTGGCCTTGTCGCAGGAAGTGTGTCCCTGTGGGGGTGGACTTGAGACCCTCCTCTGTTGCCTGAGGATGCCAATCTGTTCTGGCTTCCTTGGGATGAAGATGTTAACTCCTCCAACTCCTCTGACCATGCTTGCCTGGATTCTGCCATGCTCACATTGATGACAATGGGTGAGCCTCTGAACCTGTCAATCCATCCCCAACTAAATGTTGTCATTTATAGAGATTGCCTTGGTCACAGTATCTATTCACAACATTAACCCTAAAACAAGTCCTGTGACTAAATATCATCAGTTGCAGGGAGGCAGATCAACTTTACAGGATGATTTGGGAAACATATATAATTTTGGGGGATAGTGAGGTACAGAAACATCCAGGATGGGCAAAGGCCATTGACTGAAGGATTAGGGTACCAAATTACTCGTGAGCATGGGAAAGCATTTCAGGAATATAGCTGAATGGGTTACTTATCGAAAGAGGACATTGAACTGTAATCTTAAACAAGGCTATGTGATATTCTACAGGTAGGGTGTGGGATTTTTGAACTCCCAAGACAAAAGCAGAGAAAGAAAAGCCAGGCAATGAGGGAATCCTACATGGAGCTGAGCCCCACAGGCTATCTGAACAAGGGTAGATTTCAACCTTAATTATCATAGTTTCCCCATAAGAATGTACTTATTTATCTTTTAAAAATTTAACTATATTTAATTCATAGAATTATTATGCAATTCTTCACTTTGGGGAGCTTCTGTAAAAAGAAAGTAACCATCTGGGCTAGGTGCCTACCAGTGATCCTACAAACAAGTTAGAATAACTTGGCTAACATAAAAACAGCTATTATCCTTTACGCCCCTGTTTATAATTACGACCTTTGAAATTAGAAGACAAAGACAAGACAATAAATGTAAAGTAACAAGAAATGAAAATAGAGCATGTTTTAAGTTTGTGTCCTTTAGGAGAAAGTATTAATAGCTTTAAGCTGGGAGTAGAATACCCTGTTCAAGATTGCTAGTCTGCTTCCTTATTCCTTTCACAACAATATGTAATGGCAGATGGAGTTATATGTTACAATTTTATTTCTAGTGAAGAACTACAGCAACTAAGGCAGGTGTCTGAACCAACTTTAATCCACAAGCTGTGGCCCTTTCCTCATGCTCCTTTATTATGTCTCGCCACTACTGTTCTTTTTTTTTAAATGCTTATTTATTATATTTATAACAGAGTACATTGTCAATATCTTCAGACACACCAGAAGAGGGCATCAGATCTCATTATAGATAGTTGTGAACCTACAATTGACTCAGGACCTCTGGAAGGAAGCAGTCAGTTATATATCCACTGAAATATTATCTCTCCAGCTTCACTACTGTTCTAGGGTTACCAACTTCTCTGTAATTAGATTTGGGTTCTTATCAGGAAAAGAAATCTATGCTTGCTAGTATAAACCTCATCAAAACTTTTTGTATGAGAGAGGCTGTGCATCTTTGGGAGGAACGTGTTTAACTAAATCAATAGTCCCAAACTACTGTCTAAATATTTATATGTATACAAAGAACCAACAACCTTAAGCTATAGCCAGAGTACAATATAAAGGAAGAGACAAAGAATATAAAAATCTGAAAAATAGGAAGAAAGAGGCTGAGAAGTATCGTGTTTTGGGCAGATAGCCCTTGCCACCACAGATTCAAAGCAGCTTGCTGATGCCTTTACTGGCCTAATATAAGGCAGCCATCCTTGATCCAGGCAGTGATGATGGAGGGACTTCAGGGACTCTGTCTTTCTTCCCAACTACTTGCTTGCTATTGATAGATTTGAGGATGAAGAGGTCCATTATTTTTTCTGTTTGTGTACCACCAGGCTCAATAGATTGTTCCAATCTAATGGTCTAGAGTAGTCCTTGTTAGACTAGAGTGAATTACAAAATAACCCCAAATCATAGATCTGAAAGGGACTCTAAGGATGGGAAGGAAGATTGGTAAGTGGAATGAGAAGCGAGGAGTGAGACTTACTTAGAGTAATCTAGATACATTATCAGTAATATGAATATCTATGAAATCATCAATACATATCAAGAGATAACTTCAAGTTAAGAGTGGTAGCTTCTCCAAGGACTAGGGTGGTCATCATACCCATCTGCTGACTCACACACACACATAGCACACATTCACACAACCACATAGACATGAATAAAAATGAATAAATAAATCTTAAGAACAAAACTGAATTGATAAAAGAAGAATTATGAAAGCAAGCGACATTTTCTTTTTCTTATTCAAAAATTCCTCTCTACCTTCACATTCTGCAATGATTCTTCTTAAGAAAGGGAGGAGGGAGGAGTGGGGAAGCTCTTATATTTAAAACTCCAGGGGGTGCGAAGCAGATGGGAATTATAATTCTAAAATTTATCAACATTGAAAATGTTGGAAATAGTAAATGGAAGCTTAAACTTTGAGAAGGAAGCATGAAAGTGATTGAAGCATGGGACAGTGTCTGGATGGGGAGCAACTTTGGAAGAAGAGAGGACATTAAGATGGATGTCAAATAAAGGAACAAAAGCAAAAGCGATTAAAAGTGATCCGGAGAAGACATTAACGTTTTTAATTAAAACAGGACTTCTCATTTGTTTTAAAGATGATGGTTGAGTAGTGCTTGCTTTTCTTCAAGTAGCTTCTTGAACTATGTATTTTCTGTTCAATTTTGCTCCATATCCTAACGCCCAGTCTTTTATTTGAGTTCATATGTAAGGTTATTAGCATCAACTGTTTCTGTCATATCAAATAACAATGTTTACCATGTAAGGCTCTATGGAACTGCGCACTTCACTATTAGGATTTCAAGTTTCACCTCCCACCTTTTTTTTAACAACATAAGTATAGTAGGTGTGTTGGTTGAATGGGACAGCTCTACATAGGCTCTGAATATTTAGATGTGATTGTTAGGGAGTAAGTGTTATTTGAGAGAGATTAAATATGAACTTGTTGTAATAGACTTGTTGGGGGAATTATGTCACTGTAGTTAGGCTCTGGAGTTGCAAAGTTAAATTGGAGCCAATGTCTTTTCTGATGTCTGTGAAGTCAGGTGTGAAACTCTCAAGGTATGTTTCCTGCATGAGAGCCTGTATGCCGCCCATGCTCCTTAATGACAATGGAGCTGAACTGAAGCGATGCATAATCAGCAATTAAGTGCTTTTTCTTTATAAAGGTTGCAATGGTCACAGTGTCTTCTCAATAGGAGAACACTCATTAAGATGTTGAGAATCCAATACCCTGTATTTAAGAGATGTCCATTAGGATTAGTTGGAGAAACGAAGACGCTAAGAGGCGCTTCATGTTAGCTGTCACCACAATGAATCTTTACTCAGGCCACTCTTGTGGATGCGATTATCCCACCAGGACTATCATAATAAGAGAAGCGATAGTATTGGCAGATGTATCAAATGCCTTTTGACCTGAAAGGAAAATGAGTAGAAGTTTTCCTCTGACTAGACAGGAAATGATGCTAATAGAATTGTTAAAATTAAACCTTTTGTTCCTAAAATTAATTCTCCTCTACAATGCTGTACTGTTCCTGAGATAGGCAGGTGAGCCGTGCTTGCTAACGTGTTGCGGGTTTTGAGTGATACTTGATTTGACCTGAGTTGTTTTTGTTATTGTTGTTGTTATTAAGATTTAATTTCTTTTTTTCTTTTTCTATTATCTTGGGTATTTTAAGCAATATCACTGCCTTCCTTAATGCTTCAGCAGGATTTTTTAGTGGTGAATTGAAATATTTGCACTTTTGCTACTTATAACTCTTCTTAATGGACTATAAGCATATTTCTTCAATTTAGCAAATACTTTTATTAAGGAGATAATTGTGTTCTTTGTAATTTAAAAAACAGAGTTGGAAGCAATCCTGACTTCTAGAAAGCAGGCATTAAAAAGCCGTATCTCCCAAGATTAAATAAAATGTATCCTTCTATTTTGCAAAACAAAATCTCAAAATCAGAATTCAATCTACTAATGACTGTGGAGCTTTCTATTTACCCGCCTCATAGTTATTTCTTAGCAGAGCCGATACTCTGATTTGAATGAATAGGGCCTATCATCGTTTAAGTTTTTATTTGCTATAAGAATATCATTACAGTCTTTCCTTCTTGCCTATCTTCCCTGCTCCCTGCTCCCTCTCAAATTCAGGGTCTCTTTTTGTGTGCTACATATATACCTATATATGTAAATGCATAAATATATAGAATATAACCTATTCAGTCACTTTGTATTACTTGTATTATATAATTCCAGGGCTGACTATAAGGTGAATAACAAATTAAGGTTCTCATGCTTGGGGATACTTCTTCTTCCAATTTCCAGGGCTCTTGAGTGCCAGTTGTGTCTGGAATGAAGCAGACACCATGAGATTTTCCATTCCATAATAACCACCTGTGGTATTCTGCTTGCTTTCAGGTCTTTGTAACCTTGGCGTGTTGTTGAGTATCGACCCCTGATTCTTACATGTCATTCTGAAACTGATCTACATATGTCTGTCTCTGGCTCTTACAGTCTCTTGTCCCCTGCTTGGCTCCCTAACATGAATGCACTGATTATATGACAAATGTATCAACTGGACACAGGTCCTTAGTCAGTTATTTACTGCATCTTGACTAGTTGTCATTCTCTGTAAATGATTTATTTATTTACAAGTGAAATTTCTTTACGATGATGGTGGGTGTTTTTATTTTTAAAGGTTTATTCATTATATACATATTCTGCCTGCATGTATACCTGCACACTAAAAAAGAGGCGCCCAAGACCTCTTTATGAATAATTATAAGCGCTACCACGTAGCATGATTGAACTCAGGGCCTGTGGAAGAACAGCCCCAACACTCTCTTAACTGCTGAGTCATCTCCCCAGTTCAATGATGGGTGGTTTAATAGGATTATGGAAGAATTTATCTCTAAGATGTAACTACCCCAGCTAGCAAATTTGGGTAAAGTTTGGTAAGGTGCAATTTTCCTCCTAATGAACAGGCCCTTAAGTCCATGCAATACCAAGTCATGGTGTGGATCGTAGATGTCTAAAAATTAGGTAGCACAAAGTGTCCTAGGATGATGTTTTAGGTGTTATACTTTGGCTCAATCCCTGAGTCCTGTGTTCAAGGTGCATGGTGTCTGCAGCATGGGGCACCGCCGAATCTCTAATTCAGCAAGGAGCAACATCAGTGATCTCGTTGTTTGGGGAGATTCTTAGACTTCATGCACAACAAACTCGAAAAGGAATTTCTCATACCCCAATCACAGATGTTTTGTTCGATAGTCTATGGCTCTGGATTCGGGGTTATTATTAGTCAAGTGGCATAATGTCATTGAAATGCTAACATGGATGGGTATTCCTTACACGCCATGCATTATATAGTGTTAGGTAAAATTTAAAAATGATTCCTTAGGACTTTTTAACACTTCTGAAGTTATTTTCCCCTTCTTCCCTTTTCTCTTAGATTGATCTGACGTCCTCTTAGGCTAAATTCCTTGTTGTACCCATTTATTTTCACCACCATATCCCATTTTGATAACTGTTTCCAAATGTTAGGAAGGAAAAAGAATTGAAGAATGTGGCGTTTTCCATGATTCCAAAGAGTTCTAAATCAGGACTTTCTGCAGTTTATCTGCTGTTTTGTTTGTCTTCATTTAGAGTTAGCTTTGAAATAAGAAAATCATAGTAATTAAACAGCAAGGACTGAATAGCGTAGAAATCAAAATAGTCATTCTCTTGCTTCTTCCTTAAAAAGAGGAAAGTACTTGTCGAACTTACTTCATGCTTTCTGTGAGGGCTTGTGTGAGTGAGATATGAGAAAATATTGATTTCCAAGTTTTCTTCTTCTCCCTGATGTGGCAAATTGAACAACAGCATTGGAAGATATAGCTATAATGTTTTGAAGTATTAAGGGCGATATAGCAATAAACCCCCACAAGGCATAGAATGATTTAATATCAAAAACCGAGAGAACAAAAAAAAATGGGAGAAAAAAGAATTCCGAATAAACAAGTACATGTTTCTGCTTCTCATTCTCCACGGTGGTAAAACCCATGAGTTGGAGGAATCTCATGTGCCTGTATGCTTTTTACACTTGGCCGTTTAGCTAAGTAAATGTTTAATAATTGCTTATGAGTACATAGGCCTAGAATTCCAACAAAAAGCTTTTATTTTTACATGACTAGGAGTAGAAAATTAGAAGTTCTTAAATGGCTTACGTATTGGTAACAAAGCAATATACAGATAATTTTTTTTTACATAAATGCCAAGGAGATGGCTCAATGGTTGTAAAGTGGATGCTCTTAAGGGAACTGAGGTTCAGTTTCTAGCACCACAAGACAATCAAAACTGCCTATAAGCCAAGAGCTCATTGCCTTTTCCTACAGCCCCTGTGGATTCTTACTACGCAGTGAATAACTAAATTCATGCGAGCAACACACACACACACACACACACACACACACACACATGCAAATATTGGTTCCATTCATAGCTTCAGTCTCATTTTGTTCTGTTCCATTTTAATTATCTCCAATTGGTTTTGTTGATATTTTATCGTTTACCTTATACAATGTCTTTTCTTTTTTATTTTGCAACTCTTGTGAACAACTTCTGTTAAATATAGTTAAGGTATGTATGGATTTATTATATAATTGATATGAAATTTTTAACAGAGATACAGAGATTTGGGGTCTACTGAAAACTGATCCAAGAACAGCACTTGCGCTCTGATCCTAAAAATGTCCTTAAAATAGTATCAAGAAATCCGAGGAACACAGATGCGCAGCCAGAGCTGGGAGAAGATTAGAACCATCAAACCCACAGAACCAAAGCCAAGGCCCCAGAGTGTAGCCTACAACTTCCGTAAAGCATATCTACACATCATCACATTTTCCAAAGGTCTCATGCTCATCAACAAGAAAAAAGAAAGAGTCAAGGCCCAAGCTCCAGGCTGAAGCTGTCATCACCAGTTCAGCCCCCAAGAATTACTCAGGCCTGCACAACTCCGTTTCTAAAGATGGAGTGGGGAAATCAGAAGGACCATGTAATCAGCGGGTTCAGCTGTCTATCTGAGGCTGATAGATTCCCCACCTGTAAATACTCTAAAACCATGCAGGGCACAAAATGCAGTTCAGTACAAAGGCATTTGTTCCACCTCCCCAGGGATTTCAACATATTTACCCTGCTGATGCTGGATATGAAATTATCTTCCTCTTTCATCATCTTACTTGAACTTTTGTTTCTTAAAAAATTGTATGTATAACGTTCTCTAGTTCTCGTTGCCCTGATCCTTATTCTTGGAGATTCTTCTTGTTTTTTGGTATCTGCAATACAAAGTACCGAGAAATGATCAAGGATTGACACCTTAAAATGTAATTTCCATACTACGCTAATGATCTAATGACCAATGCATTCTTATGTTTGTCTACAAAGAGTTGATAAAGAAGAATGACCCTGCCACTAACAAGCTCATACGTCAACATAGCTATTAAGCATTACTTAACATCCTCAGTGTAACCAGGCAATTCACTACACTGGGCCAGTTTTATATTTCTTATTCAAAGTCTCATATCTGAAGTTAATTTGCAGGGAATTTCTCAGAAGCTTGTTATTCTCCCAGAGTCCAACTAAAGGCAAAGCATTGAAATAACCACAAGTTCTTACACCTGTGTCCTAAAATAGTTGGAGTGGATTTTTATAAACAGTTTCTGTACTTCTGTCACTTTAGACTTGGGGCCACTAGTGTTCTCTACTCTCGACCATGAAGTGTAAAAATTCTAGGAACTAGATAATTTCTTTCATGCTTCTAAGGTTTTCTGAACAAAATCAATGCTAAAATTATTTCCCAAAAGAAAAAAATGAATATAGAGCATTACAGGAAAACAATTATTAACGAAGACCAAGGGCATGAAATGATATTTTATGATCAAGTAAAAATGATCATAAATATGATATGAGATATGGAATATAAGACTAAAAATTTGCTATGTGTTTTGTGGGCTTAGTGAAGGGAAGAATGTCTTTAAGGAAATAGTTAAGGTTATCAAAGAATGTCACTTCTACAGAGAATTTGCCCTGTGTGGTAGCTCACACCAAAATAGGAATTCACTCAATTCTAGAAAAGTTCCATTTCTTAGAAATGCAACCCAAATAGTTGTGACATTTTAATTACCATTGACTGTACTAATAAATAAATAATTATTTACATCACAGACCAGATTCTGATAAGAGCAAGGAATTAACTTTATGTAAGAATAGAGACATGATACAATGTCGTTTGAAATAAGCCCTAACTATGATTTGGATATGAACCAACTGTTTATGTTTGTTTGTTTCTCTCTCTCTCTCTCTGTGTGTGTGTGTGTGTGTGTGTGTGTGTGTGTGTGTGTGTGTGTATGTTTGTGTGTGTGTGTGTTGTATGTGTGTGGCATACACACACACACATACATATATTTTCTTTATATATACAAGATAAAGAACTGTGGAATAGAAGTAGAATAGATAAATAAATCTTAACAAATTTTTAAGCCTTTTATCAAGTCAAAGATTCCTTTGAGCAACTCAAGTTATCACACTGGCTATAAGGTCCTCATGCTTCCTGATAACTAGCTTTCCACTCCCAATTTCTCTTGCTAGACTCAGCCATGTCACTTGGAGACTTAGTTATTTAAAATCCATCCATAATTATCATGGTGTACATTAGGAAAAGGTCTTTTGAAAGTTATCTAGTCTTCCAAATTACCCAAAAGTTCAGGATGTTTGTAACATTGGCAGGGAAAAGTTACTTAAGTCCAAACACTAGGAAAGTTTGCACCCAACACAAGCTCTCTCTCTCTCTCTCTCTCTCTCTCTCTCTCTCGTCTACACACAGATATACACACACAAAACAAGAATTTTTGCCAAATTGATTTACGTTGTATTCCACTATGAACTTGGTGAAATCAGCACATTCTTGAAGAAGTCAAAAATTAAAATCAATGAGTGACTGTGCATATTAGACTATTCTGAAGAACTGAGAATTTCGACCATTTCCTCTTGTGAGTGGAAATAAGAAGTCCAAGTACGTAATACATGTTCTATAATGATGAGTAGCACTCAGGATTCGGAGTCAGGAAGACGAAGAGTCAAAGTCATCCTCAGCTGTAGAGCATGTAGTGGGAGAACTATGTAAGATCTCTCAAATGTAGAAACTTTGGATTTTCCTTATATTGGATATGTTTAAATATGCCTTATATTATAAATTATTGCTTCTAACAACTTTTAGCTGTAAAATGTTTTAATCTTTGTTATTTTTGAGAATATAAACATCTAAACTCTGAAAATAACTGAGCCAAGACTAATCAGGTCTTCTACAATTACAAATAGGTCCACAATTTGGCCAGAAGCAATTAAGCTAACACAGATCTTCACTTGATCCAAATTCAATTTCCCAGTCTCCTCCCTAGCTCTGCAACAGACAGACAGCCACCTACTGAGGCCTCCCTTCCCTCCCTGATCCTATCTCCAGTCTGGCTGGGTCTTCTCTAACGCCTCTCTTCGCTGAAGGAAGTCAAAGGGGAAACAAACTGGAAGGAAGAAGGCAAGTGGGAGACCAGACAGATGTTGGAGTTCAGAGTCCATCTTCAGAGAACCTGACCTGGGTTGAACTCTCTAGCACCAGTCTCAGGTTCTCCCAACAAGCCTGCATCTAGCTACAGTTCCCAGGTTACTCCCCCAACAAACCTGCACCTCCAGTTTACAAGCCTGTCCCTGCGTTGCACTTCCTAACAACCACCCATCAGGTGGACAGCAGTGGTCCAGTTATCATTTGGCTCCTAACACCAGCCAATTACTAAAGGCAACAAAATTCATAATATTCCCCCAATCAGATGTGATTAGAAACCCCCCTTCCTTTTTGTTTACCTCTAAAAATACTTTGCTTGAAACTGGGCTCAGAGCTTCATGTTTATACTGCTATGTCAGGGTCAGCAGTGAAGCTAGCTCAAACTTGAATAAAAAAGACCCTGTTGAGATTACCACTGGAATAAACAACATTTGGTCTTTTGGGACTCTGGCAAAGGCACAGAAAATCATGTTTTTCTGCAGATGATATGTGATTATGCTTTAAGTAACTTCAAATTTGCATGAGACCTCCACAGCAGATGGAGCTTTTCAGCAAAAACAGCAGGATAAAATTAACACAATAATTGATAACTTCCTGCCGATGGCCAACTTTGAGAAAGAAATCAGAGAAACATCAACCACAATATCCTCAGACCATATAAAAGTATCTTAGGGGGTAACTATCCAAGCAAGTAAAAGCTTAAATGATAAAGACTTTTAGAAATTAAAATAAGTGAAAGACTAACATAGGATGAAACTCCCCTTCATGTTGTAGTGTGGATGGGCTGATACATAATAAAATGAACACATCCTGCTAAAAGAAATAATCTACAAATTTAATGCATTTTCTATCAAACATCCAACATAATTTTCACAGATCATGAAAGGACAGTTATCAACTATGCCGACACAAAAAAAAAAATAGAAGAGAGCTAAAACAATGCTGATTAATGAAAGAACGTCTGGGAGTATCAACAACCCTGATTATTATAATTTTTCGTATGGTTATAGTAATAAAAACATCATAATATTGTCTAAAACATGCATATTCATAATGAATTGAGTTCAAGATAATATAAGTCCATACACTCATTCATACCTGATTTTTGATAGAAAAACTATAAATACATGAACAAAAAATAACATCTTCAACAATGGTAGGCATCAACTAGGTGGCTATATGTGAAAGATATGAAATAGATACACACTAATAGCCCTATATAAAACTCAACTCCAAATCAGTAAAAATCAACATAAGACCAAATATAATGAATTTGAGAGAAAAAGAAAGTAAAAGATGGTAGCAGATTTATTGGCATAGAAAAGACTATCTGAACAGAAACCTGTAACTTTTACCGTGAAATGGAATGCATTCCGGCTGCCCTGTTAGTCAAGAACCTGTGACCAGATAGGCTGAATACATAAAGGGGAGTAAATAGCAGCTCTTCTGTTAAAGGAAAAGCAGGTCAGAAATGGCTCCTAAGGACATTCTGTATACCCATGGAGTGGTGCCTGGCTCAGCCATCGTCAGAACAGCTTCTTCCTACAGATCCACAGAGTGGCCGAGGAGATCCTTGGAGCCACTTAGTTCTAAATGGGATGGCTACATCAAATCCCACCCTCACCTCCAGGGCTGCAAGGAACCCTGTGGCAGAGGGAGAATGAAAAAGGTGTAAGAACAGAAGGAAGCACAGGGAAACCAGGCACTCCTAAACACAGCAGAACAACATTCATACACAAACTAACGAGGCTGAAGCAGCAGCATGAGACCCCACCACCAGTCCACACAAATGGGTTCCTAAGCTGAGAGGAAGTGGATGAAATATCCATCTATTAAAGAGCTGTTCAAAAGGATAAGCCCCATAGTGAAAATTAGTGTTCTCCAATGGAGTCCACTGAAATTTTCCAAATACACGTGGTGGGCCCCATGCCCAATGGGGAGAATGCTCGCTTACAAAGCGAACTCAATACAGGATCTTTGGGTTCTTCCTACATAATATATAGCTAAGTGTATTTTTAACCTTACAGGCACTTTGTGTGCACATGTGTGTGCATGGGTGTATGTATGTATGTCTTTCGGGATTTCCTATGTGTGTATAAGTGTATATCTGTGTCACCATATATTTCTTGTTACTTTTCTTTGATTCTTTTTCATCTGTTTGTTTTGCTTCCTTACCACTTTGATTGTTTTTTTTTTATTATTCTGTTTGTATTGATTTAGAATTGCATCAGATGCCCTTGAGTCATTTGTGCTAAGTTCCTTTAGCAGAATAGTAGTATTTGGGATTTTCCTTGGAGTCCTAACCTATCTTGTCACAGGTTTTTTGGCTACATGGGCAGTGTCAGGGTGATTCTATCTCATCAATTGTGGTTTAAATGATCATAGAAGGATAGGGGTTTTGGTCCTTCTCACCAGCATTAGCACCTAACTGGTGCAGGCTCCAGTCTGACTCTGTGCATACCGCAGTCTTTGTGGGTTAGCTTATTCTTATTTTGTTGTTATTTCAAGACAGAGCTCTCTGCATGGCCATGGCTGTCAGGACTTGTTCTGCAAGTAGTAGCCTCAAACCCCTGAATCAAATGTCTCTGCCTCCCCTGTGCTGGGATTATGCCTGTCAGTTTTCTAAGAAGAGAGACAAAGTAGGTGTTGGTTTGGATGGGAGGAGAGATAGGAAGGGTATTGAAGGACAGAGGAGAGACTAATTTCACAGAATATATTGTATCAAAAAGAACTGTTTCAATAAAGGCACTGAGAATGACTAGTATTTGAAAAGAACATACAAAAGCATATCTGGAAGGAGAAATGTCTTTCTAGGATCGCCAGGTTCCCAATTAGCAGTAACTCTGTGTTGACAAACACCTCATCACAGTGGCCATCAGGAAACACTCACTGAGAATGAATAACAATTAAAATATTTAAACAAAATTAAAGTCAAGAGTGCTGAAAAAAACTGCAAAGAAAACATGAAAGATGGGAGCAACAGTGTTAATACAGCTGCTGCTGAGATCTTTGCAATCTTTAGGATCATCCGTAGAGTAAACAACTTACTTTAGAAATGAATATATAAACCTGAAGTTGGTGTCAATGACCCTCCATGAGAAGGAATCGTGACAGTGAAATCCTATACAGCACCACAGACAGCCAAACTCAGAAACAAGTTTATGGAGCAGTCATATGAGACATAAGGACAAAAGGAATACAAGCAGTGAAATTACGTAACAGTAGGGACTCATGGCCGGGTGAAGAGACAGGGAGTGCTGAGCCCATAACCTTTGTCACAGCTGAATTTCATACAAGACATTTAGTGCCCAGAACTTGTGCAAGAATGGACTTCTATTATGTAAACCACGCTATAGTAACCTGTGTGCAGCCCTAGGGACTTGGAAGGCGAATTCAAAACCCTTAACTGGCTAAGAAGATCTCCTTCTCATCCCACATGTAGAAAGTAGAGGTTAGACTGAGGGGGAGTGGGTGGCTCTCAAATCTCACCCTCAGTAATATGCTTCCACTCAGCGAGGTTTCACATCCTAAAGGTTTCATCTAACAATTATGGAAAGCTGGAGACTAAGCAGCCAAATAGCAAATCCCTTTCCTGTTTAGACCGTTTGTTAAACCTTTTCAGATTAGAATCTCCTTTCATTTACTTTTCAAAGGCAAAGTAGTCAAATAAGGAGAATCAGTAGGCCATGGTAATAGCGCAAATGCTGCTCTAGCAGGACTTCCATGTGAAACGCTTTAAATCAAAAGATAAAGGCCAAGAGTGCCTGTTCGTGTTCGTAAATCTCTTAAAATCAGGAAAGAAGGACAGTGCGCTATAATTTGCTTAACTATATGTATGTGTCCTGCTTGTGAAGAGGCAGAGAGGGAAGAGTGAAATGACTCCTCTATTTCAGGCTGCTTTTCACAGGGGTGCTTTGCTCTTGCAGCTCTGAGCTCTTATGATGGGAAAGACAGGACTATGTCGGATTGATTAGCTAAAACTTAAATCTATGTCTATTATACTTAGCCTCTGTTTATTTCTTCCTGGACTCCATCCTTGCCTCACACACCCCATCCATTTTGGACATAATTCCTGGAATTATTCTTCTCCTCAGCTTATTCTATTCCATAAGCTCTATCAGGACCATGAATGTGTTGTATGTGTCTGCTCAAGGAGTCTTTGTATTTGTTACTCATGTTGACTCCTCTCCCACCACAGTTGGTTAATGACACTTCTCTGCAATTCTATGGCCTATACTTTTCAGGCACATGAAAAGAAAGCGAACACAGTAATTTATTCGTCTGTTTCAGCTATCTTT
>NC_046163.1:6627299-6634995 GCF_011064425.1 Rattus rattus | reverse complement strand
GAGGTCATGAGGGGCTAAGTTGAGGAAGATGTAAAAGGTGGCAGGGGAGTTGAAGAGGGTACCAAGTCCAAGGGAGAGAATCTTCTGGAGATATGTGGGAGAGGATGTACAGAAGTCAGACTTGCTGGGGTGACTCAGGAGATCCAGAAGAGAGAAGGGGTCTGAGAATGGCTGGGGAGAGTGTGGAATTCATACACGCACTCACCTGTAGTAAATCACCAAAGATTTTGAACAAGCCAGGGAAGGGTTAAATCTCTACTTTTGAGATGTTAATCTAAGGACGGAAAAGGTAGCTTTTCTCTAGGGATTCAGCCATTTGCACTTATCAAACACCTACTAAATACCAGCCTGTGCCTCCCTTGTGTAGCTGAGGGTACTGGAGGCAGAGTGGGGAAACAACCTTGTAGAGGTCAGCAGACAGTAAATATTGCTGCTGGGCTATGAGAAGACAAGGAGGGTAGAGGGTATCAAGAGCATAGTGGAGCCAACATGGGAATAAGGCAGGGGTGAGCCATGCAGCCATGGGAGACACTGCTGTAGAGCGAAAGGAGAGTATGCAGAGGGCCTGTGAGAGGAGCAGAGCACAGCAGGAGGGCTATGCAGCTGGAACCGGGAACAAAGATATGACCACTGAACACTGTGGTCAGATCTCTGTGAAGGCCATAATGACACATTGGATTCTATTCTGAGAGAGTGAAGGACCCTTTGGAAGGTGTAAACACTGTCAGAGATTAGTTCTGATGGGATTGCTGGGGCCGCCCTGTTGAGCTTGTGCAGAGAGGGGTCAGGGCTGACCAGGGACAGCAGCCAGGAGGGCTTGCAGTGGTCTGAATGGCAGAAAAGGGATTTGGTTGTAGGGATAGTGAGAGCGGTCTCCTGGGATATATTTTGAAGGCTGAGCAAAAGGAGAGAGGAAGCTGGAAGAGGAATCCCAAAGATCAGAGGTAGAAAGCAAGACACGGTCCCCTTGGGTCATCACTGAGCCACACCCTGAAGCCAGGCCAGCGAGGAAGCCAGGAGGAAGAGACAGAGAAGAACATTTATCTGTCTAAGCCGCTCTGACTGGGAATAGGGGGATCCTAAGGGTTAGCTCAGTCAAGGCAGGGAACTCAGGATGGGCCTCTTCTGAACTTCCTACCTCCTGGGCCAGAGCCCCGAGTTGGTGGGAGAGACAGATATTGAGCCAGGAGATGGCTGAGAGAGGGCCCAGCTGAGAAGCCTTAGTCTGTGAGGAAAGGGCCCTAGGCTGAGACTCCAAAAGCTCAGCCCTGGGGGAAATGGCACCTTCTGGGGACTTGGCTGCCACACCAACTGTCTGTTGTACTAGGGGAGGATCCTGGGAACCCTGCTCACCTCCTCACAGGATGGTGACAGACAGCTCCATCTGCTGAGGGCTGATAGGGGGTGGGCTCTGGGCAAACGTTGGAGGGGGGCAGGGGGATGTGTAATGTGCATTTCCATCCGTGCTCAGCGTTTGCCAGGAAAACATTTATTTGTGGTCTGAGAGCCCCACTTGTCACAAGCAGCCAGAAGAGAGAACACTGAATCATGAGAATAAATAGCCCCGATTCAACAGTTCCTGCTCCACGTCTGAGGCCCACGTGCCAGAGCTGTTCTCCTGGCCATAGGGCCTGCCATGTCTTTCCTCGGTTTTCAGAAATGGGAAATGTCCCTTACCGAGAACATGCGTTTGACACGTTGAGACTGATTTACGTTCCCGACACACAAACTAGGGAAAGGCCTTGCCTGTCGGTCAGAACTTCACTGCCAGTCCCCCGCCGCCCTGTCACATGCTCCTCCTGGTCCTTGGAAATGTGGCTGATGTCACTGAACAGCTAGTGTCCGGTTTTATTTGATTCTTGTTGCAATAAGTGGCTACTGGTCAGGCTGTACAAGGAAAGGACGTGTTTGTCATCCGGCCACCCAGAAGACTCTCCCGGTGTGCACTGGAGCCTCTGAAGCCAGGCCCCGTTCCATAGTCACTGGTTTCATGGGCTGGGTGGGTCCCAGCGTGGCCTGTGTACAGCACGATTCTCTACATGAATCTGACATGAGCCAGATTGAGGCCAGTGGTACAGGGAGCCTGATTGCTGGGACCGGTCTATCTGCGGGCACATGGGAATCCAGTGACTTACTTCCTTCACTAACCCAGGGCTCTAGAAGACTGGCAGCTCAAAACGGTAGCCAGGGAAAAGATAGCCACTCCCATACACCCAACCATGCGCTCTTAAGGAGCCAGGCTACTGAGATCCGAGCCCTTAATCCTAGCTCCTGTCCCGAGTCAGGGGATACCTGATGGGAGGAGGGGTCTCTAGGCTCCCCCACCCCCATCCACTTTGCCCCTGGAAAGTGGACCTCTGTGAGGGCATCCGTTCTGGTTACAGGGCGCGGGGAAGAATCTACTTATAACGATGAGGTATTTCCCAGTATGCCCTCTGCCAGGATGTCCCCTGCACCACATAACCCAGACCCAGGGAGAAGCAAGCCCTTGCCACCCACAGACACCTCTCAAAGACGAGATGGGACCTGTCTCTGTCCAGTCTCCCCACCCCTCGTGTTCCCTTGCCCAGGTCTCTTGCCCCTCTCCACCCCTGACTGGGACCACGCCAGGTCTCCATCCTTTGCCTGTCTTTTTCTCTCTTTAACTCTCCTTGTGTCCGTTCTTTCTGACAGCTCTCTTCACCTCCCCCTACCCCATGTGTCTCTCTCCCCTCGTCTCTTTTCTCCACAGACTTTGCTGGCCTCCAGCGGGGGACTATATTGCCTGGGTGGAGGCTGCGGGAACGTTGTAATTTCAGGCTGCATGAGCCTGTTCAACCCTGCCCTGCAGCTTGCATGCCGAGCTGGCTGCATGGATCGCATGGGGTGGCCCCAGAAGTCAGGACTCCTTTCCTTAGAGCAGGCCCAGTGAGGGTTGGGCTTTGAGTAGAAGTGGGGGAGGGGGCTCTGTGGTGGGATATGCATGGATGTAATGGCTTCCTTAGAGAAATGGGTTGAGAATTCTCCCCGTGCTCGCTCTCTCTATGAAAGCACTGTCTGTCACCAGACCTCCATGACAGTTTAGCAGGCCCAGGGAACAGGGCCAAAGCTGCCACGTAAGGAACAGAACAAGAGCTGGCCAGGGCAGAAGTTTGCCTAATTTACAACACTCAAGAGTAGCGTGGGGCAGGTGGGAGTGACCGCACTGAGAGTGTGGCAAACAGCTCGATACTGGACACTTCTGGCAGACATTACAGGCCACCAGATTCTTAGCTTGGTGACAGTTTACGGAGGAGAGATGAACAGAAAGCCAGCGGTGGGCCATGCTGCAGCTTCACCCCAGGAAGAATCCCTGCTCTGTTCCCAAGCACGGGCTTACTGCATAGCTTGGACGCCACACTCAACCATCTTGAGACACGTGACCCCAAAGCCCTGAATCCCAGGGTAGTCCAAGGCTATGAGACAATCCGGGCTCTGAAGTGGGTCTGGAACCCTCCTCCTGCTATGGGCATTTTACACACACACACACACACACACACACACACACACACACACAATGCGCGAGTGCACTGCATTTCCTGCCTGCCCTGCCCCTTATCCCCGAGTGCCACCCCAGACTGACCTCTGGGGCTACTGCCCCACAGGACCCAGATGAGAGCGCCCGCATCTCCAGTGCCTTCTTCCGCCTGTTCCGGGTCATGCGACTGATCAAGCTGCTGAGCCGGGCGGAGGGTGTGCGCACCCTGCTCTGGACGTTCATCAAGTCCTTCCAGGTACGAGTGCCCAGCAGGCCAGGGGTCCTGGAAACGGACCCGGAAATGCCACTAGCCCAGGGTGGGATCCCAATGTCGCAGAGCCAGGCAGGTCCCTGGCAAGCCGAGGGAGGCCCAGGCTGCTGGACCGAGGGCTGTGGTTCTGTGGGCTGCAGAGCAGGCAGGTGGAACACTTAACTGTTGCTGCCTCCTCTCCGTACAGGCCCTGCCGTACGTGGCTTTGCTGATCGTCATGCTCTTCTTCATCTACGCTGTCATCGGCATGCAGGTGAGAGGCGCAGGGGCTCGGGTCAAACCATGAGTCTTAGCTAAGCTAGAGGGTGCATCTGTGGACCCAGAAAGACCTAACAACGTGCAACTGAAAGTTGGGCTTTCTCTGCCTTCCACTTGGCAGCAGTTCCAATAACAGAGGAAGTAGAACTGAGACCCAGAAGCTCTGGTGTTAGGAGCCAGGGTGTGGCCCAGGAGAGACGCTAGCACATGAAGGGTATCAGAGGTCTCTAAGGCCTTAGCTAGAGGCCTTCCCCCAGAATCCCTCCCCAGATCTTGAGTAACTTAGTGCTTGCTGGAGAGAAATTGTCTGCCCGGCCTCTGGTTTGAGAGGAAGAACGTTACATGACCTAGAAAGGAATCCAATGTGTCTGGCTTCGGATCTGAGGTGGCCTGGAGTGAAAGGCGTTGAAAAGAAATAAGGGTCAGGGTGGGAAGCAGGTCTAGCAGGAGACGTGTCGCGAGACGAGCTGAGGAAACGCTTGTCATCCTGGTTGCCTGTGCTTTGCAGATGTTCGGGAAGATCGCCATGGTGGACGGGACGCAAATAAACCGGAACAACAACTTCCAGACTTTCCCACAAGCTGTGCTGCTGCTCTTCAGGTACGAGAGCCCCTTGGCTTCGCTGGGTTCTCCTCTGAAGTCCAGGCAGTGCTGGTCCCACATAGGCCCTGTACTGGAGAGGTCCCTGCCTGGCGTCCTGCTGTCACCGTTACGAAAACCATGCATTGATGTTTGGCGCTGAATTCCTCCTGAGTTCCAGAACGCTGCCTATTCATCATCCCACTGAAGCAGAGTTCAAAGGTCAAATGTCCCATGAGACCTCAGCGACCCTTGACATTGATCTATGACATTTACTTCTGCCATGGTTCTGGTTTTGGGTAAAAGTCCCCCACACACAGTCCAAGAAAGCTTTTCTGTATAGCTCAGCGCTACTTTAGCCCTGCATTTTGAAAAGGCGGAGGGGTGGGGGTGGAGGTGGGGGAGTTGGAACAGAGGAAATACAGCAAAGAGGGGGACACTGTGACCAAGCTTATGGGGATCTTACCTCGGGGAGCAGCCTGGTCCCGTTCACCCAGAGGACCTGGCAAACATGCACAGGCCAGCAGTGTCTCTCCTCTGCTCAGGTGTGCCACAGGGGAAGCCTGGCAGGAGATCCTGCTGGCCTGCAGCTACGGGAAGCGCTGCGACCCGGAGTCTGACTACGCACCGGGGGAGGAGTACGCGTGTGGCACCAACTTTGCCTACTACTACTTCATCAGCTTCTACATGCTCTGCGCCTTCCTGGTGAGACGTCTGCAGGCTCTGGCCAGGGCGGGGCTGGAGGGGTGAGGGGGACTGGAAACTCTCGTTAGACCGTCCCTTGTTCTGACCTTTTGGGGTGTCTTTATTTTGTGAGCTCTTTTTTTTCCTTTCTTGCTCCAAATGTGTCACGAGACATTTTTCACTGCGGTTATGATGTCCTTAAATATATACTAGACACATTACATATGGAGTTTACAATCAGGAGGACGGCGATGAGGCGCTTAAGAGGGAGGTCCTCCCCCATAGAGACATTTAACACTAACTCTTCCTCAGCACAGAGAGATGCTGCGTCAGAAGACCACCGAGACTCTAAACTGAGTGTCCAAAGAGAACCTAGCTAGGGTCAGAAATAGCATCAAATCCTTTGGAGACAGCCGGGCTGTCCATAAGGAAGGCGTCCACTGGGCCTCTTAGGCTGGTGCTCCTTTTATTCCGCAGATTCACCCCAAACCTTTAAATGTATGGTTTCCCCTGCACATAGCCAGGTGCAAGGGGTAGAAACATGAACAAGACCTAGTCCTGGCTCTGATGGAGTGAGTTCATGTCTGAGCACGCATGACAATTCAAAGGACCCCCAGTGTAGACTGGAGAAGTGAGAGGGGCGTCAGTCATGCCCAGAAGAGGCAGAGTAGCTCTGAGAGACCAGAATCGCTCCCAAAGGGTGCCCTAGTTCAGTTTTAACAAATGATCACCAGTACCAGAGCTCACCCTGGGCAGGAACAGAGGCAGGGCTCAGCCTTGTGTGCGGAACGTGGTGTGTGCTGGAGGGCTGGATTGAGGGAGGAGCCCCATGCCCAGTCGGTCCCTGTTCCCCACCCCCACCCTGACACTGGTCCCTGCATCCCTTGCCTGTGCTTTGGAAACCCCTATCTTTTTGCAGATCATCAACCTCTTCGTGGCTGTCATCATGGACAACTTTGACTACCTCACAAGGGACTGGTCCATTCTGGGCCCTCACCACCTGGATGAGTTCAAGGCCATCTGGGCTGAGTACGACCCGGAGGCTAAGTGAGTCTTTGTGCGGTGCTGGGTGCCTACCAAACTGCCCACCCTTCCACCCTAGCGTCCCCTCTAGAGTCTCTCTGTTCTCCCTTAACCAAAGTTCCGGTCTGGGGAAACAGCACATCTCAAAGCTCGAAGGGATCCCTCCAAAGTGTAACTCCCTAATTTTCTGAGGAAGGGGTCGCCCAGCTTCTAGTTGGTCACTTAGTACTCAGACTGAGGACTGAGATCTCAGTACATCACAGGCACACAGGGCCTGGCTGCTCACCGTGGGCTCCACTTACCAGCTGTATTGAAGGCTGATTCCAATGCAGAGTCCCAGGCCACACTCAGACTGTCTTAGTGAGAGTCCCCACTGCTGTTAGCCTGATCCCTGGGCCATCTGCCTGCACCTCAAAACATGGGAGGCATTTTTCTAGTCCTCTTATAGAAGAAGTGGTAAGATCACAGTTACTGAATGTTCCCCAGCACGATGTATGTTGGCTCCTCTGAGTCTTCTAACAACCTATGGTGCAGATCCTCTAGTCATTCCAGTCTCAAAAATGAGCAAACTGAGGTGTAGAGAGATTAAACTGTCCCGGGTCACACAGTAAGTGAGGATACCAAGATTCAAGGCAAGTCTGTCCAGAGTTCTTGGCAACTTGCTCTCTAAAATGCTTCCAACAGGGACAGTAAAAACTTCTGGGGGTCGAGAGCTGGAGAGCTGGCTCAGAGGTTAAGAGCGTTTGCTGCTCTTCCAGAGGACTCAGGTTTAATTTCCAGCCCCCATAGGGCAGCTCACAACTGCCTGTAACTCCAGGTCTAGGGGATCTGACACCCTGTTTTGAACTCTGATACTTAATGCATGTGGTGCATAGACATGTACACAGGCAAAACAATCTACACATAAAATAAAAATACAAAAATGCACCTAGGGGCTGGAGAGATGGCTCAGGAAGAAGACCCAGTATCCAGATCCAATGATTCACACTGTAACCCTAGCTCCAAGGGATCTGTCACCTCCTGATTTCCGTAGGTACCTAAACACACAAGGTATTCACTCATACAGACAAACAGAACACACACACACACACACACACACACACACAAGATTTTTTTAAAGATTAGTTTATTTTATGTATATGAGTACACTGTACCTGTCTTCAGACACACCAGAAGAGGGCATTGGATCTCATTACAGATGGCTGTGAGCCACCATGTGGTTGCTGGGAATTGAACTCAGGACCTCTGGAGGAGCAGTCAGTGCTCTTAACCACTGAGCCATCTCTCTTTGCTTCTATTGCTGCTATTGCATACTCTTAACTTAGGTATAGGATCTGGGCTGTGGCTCAGTGATAGAATACTTGCCTGTTATGTGAGAGACCCTG
>NC_046163.1:6563674-6627199 GCF_011064425.1 Rattus rattus | reverse complement strand
CATTATCTTTTGACAGTTGAGTCAATGATTTCTATGGAATCTTCTGTCTTCTGGAGATTCTCTCTCTTCCATCTCAGAGTCTGCTTGGTGATGCTTGTATCTACAGCCCTTGTTCTTCTTTGGTTTTCATATCCAGGGTTGTTTCCATGTGTTCTTTCTTGATTGCTTTTATTTCCATTTTTAATTCCTTCAACTGTTTGATTGTGTTTTCCTGGAATTTTTCAGGATTTTTTGTGACTCCTTCTGTAGGCTTCTTACTTGTTTGTTTATGTTTTCTGTGTTTCTAAGGGAGTTCTCATGTCTTTCTTGAAGTCCTCCAACATCATGATCAAATATGATTTTGAAACTAGATCTTGCTTTTCTGGTGTGTTTGGATATTCTGTGTTTGCTTTGGTGGGAGAATTGGGCTCCGATGATGCCATGTAGTCTTGGTTTCTGTTGCTTGGGTTCCTGCGCTTGCCTCTCGCCATCAGATTATCTCTAGTGTTACTTTGTTCTGCTATTTCTGACAGTGGCTAGACTGTCTTATAAGCCTGTGTTTCAGGAGTGCTGTAGACCTGTTTTCTGTTTTTCTGTTTTCAGCCAGTTATGGGGACAGAGTGTTCTGCTTTCATGCCGTGTAGTTTTTTTTCTACAGGTCTTCAGCTGTTCCTGTGAGCCTGTGTCTTGAGTTCACCAGGCAAGTCGTTTGTAGCAGAAAAGTTTGTCTTACCTGTGGTCCCCAGGCTCAAGTTTGTCATGGGTGTTGCCTATGAGCTCTCCACTGCCTCAGCAGCCAGGAAGATCGCGCCGCCTTCCGGGGAGGTTTAAGTGCACCAGGTTCCAGATAGTTTTGTTTTTCCTCTGGGGTCAGTACTGTGTGCAGCGTGCAGTCTCTTCTGGTTTCCCAGGCGTGTCCGCCTCTCTGAAGGTTTAGCTCTCCCTCCCACGGGATTTGGGTGCAGAGAACTGTTTATGCGGTCGGTCCCTTCAGGTGTGGTGTCTCAGACGCAGTGGATCTGCTGCTCCTGGACCCTCCTCTACGGGTACCCAGAGGCCGTATACAGTATCCTCCTGGGCCAGGGATGTGGGCAGAGGTGGGCAGCGTTGGTGGTCTCCTCCGCTCTGCTGCCTCAGGAGTGCCCGCCCGACCAGGCGGCCAGAACTCCCCTCCGGGGGGCCTGGGAGCAGAGAGCTGCTGAAGGCAGGGATCCTCCGCTGGTCCGGGCAAGATGGGTTAATTCTTTACCACGGAAAAGACATGGGTAGATCTACAGAAAAATAGAAACGAAAAGGGAAGAAATAAATTTATTTGGCCTCACAATGTTTGAAAAAATGTAAGTTGCCTTTACCCAACCTTGTGGACACTTGATAAAACATAGATAACTCTTCCCTAAACCCTTGGCTGATACAACTAACAAGATACAGCTCTTTTCTCAGACTAAGAATATTTGTCTTGTAAAGATGGCTTCAATAACACTACCATGTGAAACTTGCATCAACTGAAAATACGGGGCGTTGTTATAGCTTTATCCTGCACTGAACTGTGGGCCGTTAGTTACAGCATTTGCTTCTCCGCCTGCCATCTGTCCTTTCGTAGAGCATGAAGGTGCCTTATTCAGTTTCAGTAGCTACCGCTCCTTAAAATCAAATTTAGTCAACAACTGATGATCCCAGCCAGACGAGCTGTTTGGTAAGGATTGGCTTAAGTGGCCATAGGACGTAGAGATCTGTTCAGAAAATGCCAGAAGGTGAATTATCTGAGAGGAGCCATGCTGGCAGAGTCATAAAGACTGATAATCACACCGTTCTTCTTTTCTCTGATTTTCCAGTGTCTGTCTATTGGACTAAGAGGAATTACGTTCTCATTCACTTCCTAAGACAGATAGGAGCCCTTGTCTATCATCGTTTATCATAGTCAGCTTGTCCAAGACACTCATTATACATGAAAGTGGCCAGAAACCAGGTAGCAAATATAAAGGACACACTGTCGTGATGTCAAGCAGGGACGTGTTATAAGGTGACACTCCAGTTACGACAATGACGAGTAATGGAGGGTGATGGATAGATGGCATCTTTTCCTTAAATGTGATTTCAATAAAGTGTCTTTCCTCCACCTGGACCTCCCTCCTAGAGGCAGAATGGCAGCCATGACTAGTTCAGCACCAAGGGTGCAGGGTGAGAAAGGCATCAAGTATTTGGGGTAATGACTCAGGCATCACCTGATTCAAAGGAAATGTCTGCAGAGACCTGTGGCCTTTCTTTGCAGTAAGAAGGGAAAGCCGAAACCTATGGGTTGGCATCCGAAACTACTGTGGGAAAGTCGAGGATGAAAGTTTGATAAAAGGTCATAAGCATCCCTGAAAGAGAAGAAACGCCATATTAATACACCCTACTCTCAGAGAAGTTTGATGTCATCCTTGGAAAAAATGTCTGAATTATAAGCCCATTAGAAAGACCTGGCAAAGGATGGGGGGGGATACCCAGGGCATCCCCACCCACTCAGAGACAAAGAGAAAGAAGGGACAGGGGAGAGATGGTGGGAGGGGTAACTGGGAGGGGCCACTGAGAGGGATGTTAAATGAATAAGTGAAATAAATAAATAATAAAAATAACTCTTCGAAAAAGGGAAGACCTGGCAAGTCATTTAAGGCTGACATTGAGATGCAGAAAATTGAATTACGGATGTGATCTTTATCCCTCTGGTACATCAGTGGCTGAAACCCCTGAATTTCCAAGACATAAAGGCAAACAATAAGTGATTTCGCTGGTGTTTGAATACTTCTTTATTCGTTTTCACGATGCCTATGTAACCCCAAATGTATTTTCTGTACTGTAGGGTGGAGTTTGTGGCTGCGAGCAGGGGTACACAGAGATAATGAGATCAAGTGGCTTCCTGGATTACTGCATGAAGGTACCCGGCTCAGAGGATAAAAAAGCTGACGTGAAAACCCTCTCTGGGAAAAACCGACCTGTGAACTCCAAGATTCATGATATTTTCAAAGGATGGTCTCTTCAACCTCTTGACCCAGGTGTGTTTCTGCTGTGAATAAGGGATGCTAATTTTCTTCCGGTGAGCTTTTACTGTGGAAGGGATGGAGGGAAGGAAGGAAAGAAAGACAAAGGACGTGATTTAGCTCAAGATTTCTCAGATTTGAGGGTTTTATGTTGTGTGGTCCTTTTTAAGCATAAAGCATTCTCATGGATGCTTATTAGCCTGTCAATCATAGTCTGAGAGGTAGTGAGCTAGGAACAAGGAAGTGTCTTGGGAAAATGTCTTTTACTTGTAAATTGTTGCTGCTTCTATAACTGGATTTGTGCATTTAGATAAAATTAAAGGAGAAAGTGGAATAGAATCAAAGAAACTGACAGGAAATGCCCATAGACCTGTTGTGGTTTTAAAGGCACTGGGGAGGTGGTAAGGAGACCCAGTTTTTAGAGAAGTGGGCCATTCAATATTGTGGCTTGAACCACCTGCTTTCAAACAAGCATGACTTCATAATGGTTCTGTCTTGGTTCCTTTATCTATAAAAATCAGTGCAATGACCCACTTTGCAGGATTGTCCTGGGCAAGGCCAAGCATCCAGCCTCTAGGGCTCAGAAATTAATGTTTACCATGAACAGAAAAGAAAATGTTCTGAATGCATACCAAAAGCCATCAGCCTTGTTGGAGAGAGTAAAAAAACCAAACCTGGAAGCATCAGGTAAATTCACCAGGGGCACACCAGAAAGTGACAGGGGTGAGTTTTGAGACACAGGTGACTAAGACTCTCGTGTGCCGCTTTGTGAGGGACAAGCATCTCTGTGCTCCTCACACTAACCTCTTTTCCAAAGTGAGACACTTCAAACTTCCAGGCAAGGCCACAATTGACAGGGAAGACAGACAAACCTTGAACAGATAAACTTCCTTCTGATCTGAAGCCTTGGTTCATCTCTAAAGTTCCATGGTCCCATGTTGAAATGAAACAAAGCCCAGAGCCCAGATGCAGAGGATGTGCAACCCAGTGGGAGAAACTGGCTTCTCAGAAAGAGCATCCCATCTGATTCAAACTTTGATCCCCTTCTATGCCAAAAGTATTTTACAAACATTTGAGCGTTAAGAGCAAAGCAGGGGTAGATTTAAATAGGGGGAAATGATGTGACATGTGTACTTTTCATCTCCGTAATTTCAGAATAAGTTTACAGTGAATCTCCACATAGACAAAAGCGATCCTTTGCCAGGCTGTGTGAATGCTACACTCACCTTTAACCTCAGCACTCAGGAGGTGAAGGCAGACAGACCTCAAGTTTAAGACCAGCCTAGTCTACAGAGTGAGTTCTAAGACAGCTAGAGCTACACAGAGAAACCCTTCTCAGAAAACAAAACACAGAAACAAAAGAAAAAAACAAAAAAAAGAAAAGAAGGAAATAAAAAGAAAGAAAAAAGAATGAAAGAAAAGAAAGGAAGGAAGAAAAGAAAGAAAGAAAGAGAGAGGGAGGGAGGAAGAGAGAGAGAAAGAAAGAGAGAGAGAAAGAAAAAGAAAGAAAGAAAGAAAGAAAGAAAGAAAGAAGGAAAGAAAGAAAGAGAGAGAGATCCTTAATCTCTAATCTACAAAAAGACTATGGGATCTAACTAAAGCGCCAACAAGCCAACAATATGTGGGGAGAGGTAAACAGACATATGTGTCAATGTATAAATAAATAAAAAATGGATGTGCATAAGTATATAAACACATGCAAAAATGTATATGCATGCACACACATAAAGATGTATAGACACATTCTAAAATCTGTGTGCACATATGTATGTATGTGTGTATGATGTATGTATGTATGGATGGATCTGTATGTGAAGATATAGCAACACTTCAGTGTGTGTTTACATGTGCTGTTCCAGCACATGTATGTATGTGTTTTCATGTAGTGGGACACATGTGCTTGTGTGAATGCACATGTGTACATGTGTACATGTGTATGGATAGTCAAGGTGGTCATCAAGTGTATTCCTCCATTGCTTTTCTTAAATATTGAAGCAGCGGCTCTCAGCTGGATGTAGAGAGTGCAATCAGCTAGTCTACCTACCTGCAATCAGCTTGCTCTGGGGACCTCCTGTTTCTGATTTGCACATACTGGGATTACAGTCAGACCGGCCACCATGGCTGCCTGGCTTTTATGTGAGTACTAGGTGTTTGAACTCCAGTCCTCATAGTTGTGTGGTAAGTGCTGGGCCACAGAATAATCTCCCCCAAAACACGTTTTAGCCTGATCGGTTTAATGGCAGGAGAGCATAATCTGAAGCAGCCCTCAGGGGACACAGAGGCTGTCATAATATGTTTAACTGCCACATGTTTCAATCTGAAATTTCTCTCAAGAATCCATCCTGCACATGCATACACATAAGAGTACAAACGGTCACTGTTACAATGATCACAGCTTATTTTAACAAATGAGCAGAGGCATCTGAGATTCCATAAGTGGAACGCTGTGAAAGCATGAGTATGGTTGAACTGTGTGATGCCGCTCATGGATACACTGAAGTGAAGTAAACTAGGACTATCAGCAATCCACCGACACCAGGGAATAAAACCAGAGAGTTACAACCGAACAACACTCATCGTACAAGTTCTATTTCTAAAGCTATTTGCATTCATGTGCTCATGTGTGTATTCATGTGTGCATTCAGATGCCTACCCATGATCATTAAAACTGAAAAGATCCACAGACATTGGAATAGGGATAGCTTCCATGAGGAAAGTGAAGTTACAGAAAGACATTTTCACCCTGCATTGTTTTAAATAGTTTGAACTTTTAGTCTCATTATCCTGCTACAAATGTGAATTTATATATTAAATTAATTGTTAAATTCACCCCCAAAATAGCCTTCTGACCCACCACGTTCTTCTACAGTGAAATAAAGCACTAGGCCATCTCGGAGTCTGAATCCTGAGGTCCTATGTTAGGAACATTCTTGCTCAGATCACCAATGTAAGAGCTCAGAATGGAGAATTTTGTCACCCGTGTTTCAGAACAATCACTCTCAACCTTTTATAAGATGTTTATGACCACAGAAACATATAATTTCACTGAACTTCTTTCTCAAGTGAGTCTTTAGTTGAGGCTTGAAAAAAAAATGTAGTGACTTGCAGTGCGATTTAACTGTGATGTTACTTTAAACAAATCTTTTGCAGTAGATTCTGGGGGTTGTCTGTCCCATGCAGACCTCAGTGTCTCAGACGCGCTGCAGTGTGCACTGTGGATCCAGCCTTCGGTGAATCTGAATCCCTGAGTATGGCTTTCACAAAGAAACGCCATTCCTTTGGGATGCTAACAATTGCCTTTGTCAGCCCACTTACAAACCTGGTTAGCGTCATGCTCACGCTAAACGGAGGGGAAATTAAATTGCCAGAAACAATTTCTGTCATATAAATGAAAATCCTAGTTCACCTAAAAATATATTTTACATATAAAAAGAAGTCACACATAGACCATAATATTTACTTGACTACTAAATTTCATTTAACTGCAGTAGGTACGAAATCTAAAAGAATGTTTCCTTCTGCACATGGTCATAAATTTATAGTATTATAGAGATATAGACAGGTAGAAGATTTATATGATAGAGATATAGAAGATGAGATATAAATAGATATATATATTAGATACAAATATAGATACATATATAAATATATCTCCCACAGAACCCAGCTATGTACTGCCTATGTCCCCACATGGGGATATCCACTGTAGTGTGCTCTACCTACCAGGTTGACCTATAGCCTTTAAACGAAAAACCTGACCCTCCCTTCCCTGCATCCCCTGTTACTAGCGCTTCAGGTGGGGTGGGGCTCTGCTCCCCTCCCCATCCCCACTGGAGTGTTGATTGGCTTGCTCTTGGTCAGCTGTGGTGCAGACAGCCGCAGCTGCTGTGAGTTCCTGGAGTTAATAAAAGCAGAAGTCCTGTCCTGTCCAGAGGGCACTGTACTAACAAAGTCCTTGCTGACGTGGGGACTAGTCCCATCTGCCCCCTCTTCCATGATGGTCCCTGGATTTGAGGGAAGAGTGTGGTACAGATAATCCACTTGATTTTTTAATTCACCTAATTTCACTCAGCAGAAAGAGCTACTGAAATGTGAATCCTAGACTTCTGTCCACTCAGGTTAAAAAGAAAAATCAGAGAAATGTGGTCATCTTTGTGACTGCAGGGTTTTTGCCCTTGTTCTTTGTGTTGTGAGAAACTCCGGTGGTTCTTATATGGCAGGTTAGACTTCCAGCATCTTCGATCAAGTTCGAAACTCCTCTGTCAACTTGATCAGTTACCACATCAGTTGTCTGTATGTCACACTGGGAGTGGGAGCTTGGGTTATATATTTCTGTTTTTATTTTTACCTTTTCTCCTTTGCTGACATTATTCTGTTATATTTAACACCAATCACCAACCACAGACATCTGTGAATTCAGGTGTAGGAGCGATTATTTGGCCAGAAAATGTATTTACTGCAATGCAGTTACAACCTTACAGTTTTTGTATGTTTGTTCATTTCATAAGACAAAGATAACCTCAAACTTGTATTAACCCTTTTGAGTGCTGGGATTATAGACCTGTCCCCCACCACACTGAAGTAACAACCTAATGTTTTTAATGGTTACTTTGCTAAAAATTAGAGTGGTATAAACTGTTCATGTCTAGAAGGTCCACACCAACTGGTATAGTGTTATATAATTTATTTTATTTTTTAAAATTATTTATTTTATTTTTTTCAGCTTTAGAACAATTATACCATGTCACCATCCTCCTTCCAAACCATCACATATAGCTCTCCTCACTCTTTTTCAAATTTGTGACCTAATTTTCTATTAATTGCTGTCACAATTACCTCTAGTAAATAATCTGCATTCTTATGATACTCAGAAGAGAGTACTGTCACCATCAGATTCCTTGGGAAGCTCATAGATCATCCCAAAACGTGGCTAAATTCTGCTATTGAGTGATCAGCTAGCTTAGGTATCCATTTCAGGCCTAGAATTAGTCGTGGGCTCTTGGTCAACAGACATTAGGTTTGTGTGTGTGTGTGTGTGTGTGTGTGTGTGTGTGTGTGTGTGTGTGTGTGTGTGTGTGCTTTCTCTCCTAAATGCTGGCGACTTCCATGTGCTAGCTAATGCTGTTGTGTTACTTCTGTCTTCAACAGACGGCCGAGTAAAAATTTGGGTTTATGGCGTTTCCGGTGGCAGTTTTCTTATCATGATCTTCCTAGTATTTACTTCCTATCTTGTTTGGTAAGTACCAAAGAATGAAAATCACATACACCCTGGCTTTTATGTTGGAGGGGGGGGTGTTAAAATGAAAGGATTTCCAGAAAAAGAGATTAACAGTTGGAATATGGGACCTTTGCCAATACTGGTGCCACTTGATAGCACATTCTTATTTGGGTTTTGGGTAACATGAGAAAATGTAAAAGACAAGCCATGGCTTGGCACTTGCACACTTAGCGTTTGGTTGGGATACAGGTTTACCATCGTGTACATAAGGCGTCTCCTAGACACTAATGCCGACTTCTGCACCCAAGGACCCAAATTAGTTACTGTTGAGTGTGGCCAGGACTTCTCCACATACATTAATTCCCCCAGGTAATTCTGATCTGTTGCCAATCTGAGAACACAACTTTAGATAATCCTAGATATAAAATTATCCTTAGTTATTATCAGTTCTTAATCTAGCCTGTTTTGAAGAGTGAATAAACCAGTTGGTTCCCCCCTCTTGTTAATGCACTTTTAATAACAAAGATAATATTTAAAACAGCCACATCTAACTAGCTGTAAGTTCCAAGGCCCCTGCTTTACAAGTGACTACTAGTCCTACTGCCTACTCTCTGGAAGCTCTAATTAGTGTATTGCTATTATACAGAATACATTTTAGTCGACGAGCTGTTCCTGAGACTACATACACATAAATAAATTTGAATACTTTAAAGTATGTGAAGAATATATTAGCTTCCAAAGCAGCATTTTCAAGGATATTTTTTATGAGATCAAAGTGCTATTGGTGTTTTTTTTTTCTTCCCAACTGAGATATTTATATTGCTCATCTGTCTCATAGAATATTTCTTGAGAATTTTTATCCACATTTTAATCTTGACGCAAATATATATATATATATATATATATATATATATATATCTTCAAATTCTGTTTCCAAGGCTACACAAACTTTTAAATCTTTACTTTCGGTCAGTCAAAATTGGTGAAGAAAATCAGATGACTTTTATCCCTCTTACCACCTGTAGTGACCAAGATTGAATCCCTAGAAATAGGATTTCTACTCAGCTAGTATTTCCAGAGTGTTGTAATAAAACATGCCGTCTCCAGCAGTCACCAACCCTGTGATGAAGTGACTGGACCAGCTTAAGTGTTTCATTGGTAAGTTTGACAAGTGCTGTGAACATCTAGTCACGATGAACAAATGTGAGATTAAACGCTCCCAGGAGTTTCAGAGTCTTCCAAGATGCCTGCCTCCAAAAAAGGTTAGAAAGCAGGACATTCTATAAGTCACAGTAGAGGATCTAAAAGTCACCAAGGTATATAGGACAATGCTCTTCACGTTGCAGACAATAAGGTTCCAGATTTTGGTTGGCCGGACGGCAATATAAAAACAAATGGCTTCCTCCATTCTAAGAGTCTCATCCCCAATCTAGGTTCTGTTGTCCCAAGAACACTCTTATACCCGAGAAATTAGAAACTAGCATGTAGTTTTTAATATATCTAGATGTAAAAAATTCTTGTAGAACCATTAATATTTTTCTCCCTTTCCTACAACGTATACATTTTTAGACTATAGTCCAAAATGTAGTCTATTTAATCCCAGCAGCAAATATTTAATAAGACTGTATGTAACACCAAGCTCTGGGATTCTCAATTCTGGTAGTAGGATATTTTTTTACCAATCCCCTCCTCTATCTTTATGTCTGACTCTGTCTTTGTCTCTGTTCTGTCCCCCACTCCGTGTGTGTGTATGTGTGTGTGTGTGTGTGTGTGTGCGCACGCGCACGCTCATGCATTCATGTGTCTGTGTCTATATCTGTGTCTCTGTATCTCTTTTGCTCCTCTCTTCCTCCCTCCTAAGCCTTATTAAACCAGGATGATCTAAACTCAGGTTAATTCTCCAGACTCAGACTCCTAAACACTGGGACTAGGGGTGTGCAACCATGCCAGTTCAGAAGATCCAATTACAAAATACCAGTAGAATGTCTCCCTTATGTTTCCGGGACCAACCTGATGCATTGCATAGGAAATCCACACTTGGGTTTAAACATGCTTTCTCCTTCATTCTATGGCTACATTAGTCTTTGTAAAACACAACTCCAATGGTCATCGTCTTACCTCTCTTCTTCAAGCCGTTAGAAATGCCACAGGTTACTGATTAAGTCAGGTCACGTTTCACTGTCTAGCTGAATACCTAAAGTCATTCATGACCCAAACCCAAACGACTCTCAATTTCATCTTCCGCTCTTCCCCGGACCCTGGCCTGGCTAACCTGTACTATACAGACCCTAACATTTGTCTTTATTATCTCACAGGGCTAAGTGTCTTTGAAAAGTTTGGCCAGCTTAAATAGTTTTTCTATTTATATTAAATAAGAAAAAAATCTACCCAAGTATTTAATCAATTTGCCTTATCATATACCCAGTTCCAAAGCCTGTGTCATGTATTAATATTTAGCTTAAAAGTATTGGCTTCTCTTATCCATGGTAGTAACAGTTTGATGCAGTATTCATGTGCACTGTTACGCCTGCTACTCGATGATCCCAACAGCCCCTCCATTGGCAATCAAGCCTACTCTTCCCTCTCCTGTATTTATTTCCACACACATGGTTGAATACAGCATCTCTGTGGATCTGTGCTGCTGTTAGAGACGTTTTAGGCCAAACGCCAACTCTGTCTATTCATATTTCTCAGGCTACTGTGCTTATCCTATGTGGTTATTTACATTCTCCTTTCTAAATAGCAAAGTTATTTCTCACAGTTTCATCCTCTTGACCCCTTTATCAAAAATAAGTTTTACCAGCTATTGGCACTTAACCCACATTTCCAACAAAACTCAAATGCTGAGCTTTTTTCTTTTCTAAGAGCCTGGGATGACTTGTCTGTGTCTGCTGCCCTTTGGTGTTCCCTTCATGCTGACTGTGTAGGTGCTGGCATAGTTATCTTTCAGCAGTCTACAGAGCCCCGAAGACCTCAGAGGGGAGACTATGTTCACTAGGTTTTATAGATAGATTCTTTTACACCGCAAATTTGAATCATTATCAATTGAATGCCTAGATAAGTGAATGAATGAATGCTTTGATTAGCAGAAAGGATTTTTGTTTTAAGATTTTAGGGTTTGTGGAAATGTGAAAGTCAAATATTTTTCTATCAGGCATAGAAATACGGCATGGAAACGGCTGTCCTTGATCCCCATGATGGTCTCACAATATTATTGTTATCATTCCTGTTTTAAGGAGCGGTTAGCTGAAATACTGTTTCTTTAATCACGTGGTTTGTAGAATCAACTCTGGATTTGGCTAACTCTCAAATCCAGACTGTCCCTACATGTCCTCTGCCCTGAGAAATCCTGCAGGTTTCTCACATACAATGTGCTGTCCTAGGTTTTCACCTTAGACATCCTACATTTTCACAGGTGAGCGAGCCATAGCCCCAGAGAGACATGTTCTTCACTGTCTCAGAGGAGCTGCTTATACCCAAAACGAGGTTTTCCTGGTAGCTCCGTCTGTCAAATGCTTGCAGGAGCTTTAAAGGATGACAGTTTGAAGATGTTATACTTTCCACCAAAATAAAAAGTTTATGGTAAGAAATTTCTTACCATATGCCAGGATCTAGGCTTTTATATGTTCACTGAAAGCAATCTATAATAAAACTTGGGTGGACTTCTGAAAAATGCAGGAAAATGGCTTCCCTAAGCACTCCTTTCCATGGGGACCTTCTGAGCACCTGCCATCAATGTTGGAGATTTTGAAAGGTTCCCCTTCTCAGGTTCTCCTGGGACTGAACACCAGATAATGATTTGCTCAAGTTGTCTCCCAGGTGAGCTCGTGATTAACCTGGACATAGTGCCTAGAAGGCACTCTGGGTAACTGTGTCTATCCCAGCAACACATTTGGCAACAGACTCTCCATCCACAGTTGAAGAGTGCTATCCTGTCTTCCAGAGGCTTGTCTCTCGAAGACAGCTAGCTGTCTGAATAAAAATGTCCCCTGCTTCCATCAAACAATGCAATGTCAGCTAGCTTAGGATTGTGCCTTGTGGGTTGCATTCCAAGACCCTTGAAACTGTCAACAGCTTGCCTGTCAGTTGTCTCTCCTGAATGAATGCATTCTTACCCTTTGCTAAAATGCCGATATCCTTAAAAGAGGTCACTGTTAAACAATGACAATTCCTCCAGCCAGGACACCAGCATAGTCTTAGGCTTCTTGTGACTCTGTAAGATGTCCTGGCAGTCCAGAGCACTCTGTCAGGCTCAATGGGAGGAAAATGTGTGAGGGGGTGGATGCTGGACGGGCCTGGTGCTGACAGTTTTGGCCTATTGGTAGCCCTTTATGGTTCCTGGTTTTGCTTGAGGGAGAATGGTGATCATGCTTTTTCTAACACAATTTAGGAAGGAAAAAAGGAACAAACAATTATCTTAAAGGAGGCATGTTCCAATGGAGCAGAAGAAAAGGGAACCAAGAACTCCAGAGACAGACCTCTTAACTATTGGGCTTTCACACGAAGGCCACGTGCACCCTCCCCCTTTCAGGAGGCTTTTTAACTGGCATAGGAGTGTTGTCAAACCACAGCTGCCCAGGGATCTGTGTTCTAGACATCCCAGATTGGCATTAGGGAGGAATTTCATTTGTTTTAAATACCCCAAATGTCCTGAAATCTTGCATATTCATAGTTAAGACCTTTGGGCTTATAGTGTTCATGGATTACACACTGTGAGATGAGTGACAGAGAACAAAGCTCTAATCTCAGTGACTATCAGCTATCATGACCCACTGTGGTCCCCAGCCCTCCACTGTCTCAGAGGTAGACACTGTGCTCATAAATCTACATATGGACACAGACATAAAAGCCGCCATGCACATTTTGAGAGAATTTTTCCAGGCCCCACTCATAGAGCCTAACCAAGTTTACATGTCTCCCAGGCAAGGTTTTTATCTCCTCATACAAATCTAGCCATTGCCGTTCCTTGTCTTTACTCCCTGGGGTCCAGATCTCATTTTTCTTTACCTAAGAGCATGTAGCACATGCAAGATAAGGAGAGACTGCCAAACCCAAAGGCTCTACAAGTCTTGGGCCCCTACTTATTCCCTATTCTTTCACACATAGAGGGGTCAGGGGGACATCTATAACATTTTCAGAAGAAAGGTGTCACCTCCAGGTTAAAGGCATCGACCAGCATCCCAAGAACCCTGTTTCAAGCCAAGTTTATTATCTGTGATAGGAGCTCACCCAGGTACAAATAAAGCCTCTGAAATATACTTAGGATTCAAAAGGATGAGGTTAGATTAGATGCCAGTCAAGTAATTATGCCATAGAGCTCTGAGAACTGGAGAGAGCCTACAAGGCAGAGTATCCAAAGCCTGAGCTCTCTCTGCAGAAGATTCTAAATCAAGTTGCTGCTTCCCCTCAGCTCCTCTGCCTGGAAGCTGTTTGCCTGCAGCCTGGGCCGAGCACTCAGCAGATCCTCAGTGGGAGCCCACTGCATGCCAGGTGCTGGGTGAGAGCCTCTAAGATGTGTGGTTCCGTTCAGTAGAATTTCAGAAATCGATTTTTATCTCTTTAGCTCATATGGCTTGCTTCAGACATGAATCAGGAAAAAAAATTAATCTTGCTCCTTAAATTACAATGTAGGCATGTTAAATCGGGAAATCCTTCCTATAACTGGTCCTGTCAAACTCTTCATATTCAAATATGTTCAGATAACAGAAAATGCACCACTTTAACTGCTGGGTGGAAGAAGCTAGACACAAAAGCCACAGCTGGTAGACGCCATTTGTATGAGATATTCATATCGAGAGATGTGTGGAGGTCGACGGTTGATTAGCAGTTGCCAGGGAACACAGGAGAGGAAGCAGGGGACACTGTGCTGTGATGAAGATGCTCCCTTGACAGATGCCAATGACAGAAGATGACACAGTAGTAAATCCTACTGCTGCCATTTCTAAACTAAGATGTTTCATTTTAATTTAAATTTCGTCTGGATATAAAATCCAATTCACTTTTTCCAGGCAAAGGAGAGTGTTGCTTCTTATAAGTACCTCCCTCTCAAAGTACTTCTGGGACTTATTGAAAGAATAAATACCATGGACTGACCCAGGGCTCCAACTGCATATGTAGCAGAGAATAGCCTTGTTGGGGCATCAGGGGAAGGGGAAGCCCTTGGTCCTGCCAAGGTTGGACCCCCTGTGCAGGGGAATATGGGGGGAGCAATGTATAGGGGGAATATCTGTTTGGGGGAGGGGGAGGGAAGGGAATGGGGGCTTATGGAGAAGAAACCAGGAAGGGGAATAACCTTTGAAATGTAAGTAAAGAAATATATCTAATAAAAATTTAAAAAATATATAAAATGCCCAGTCTGCTTTGGATTAAAATGAATAATAGGTGTTAGTGTGCGTGTGTGTGTGTGTGTGTGAGAGAGAGAGAGAGAGAGAGAGAGAGAGAGAGAGAGAGAGAGAGAGAGAGATCCCTGATGAGGACAGAGTAGAAGAGAGCTAGCCTCTGAAGATATGCCAGAGCCAGGCTTCTAGGGTAAAAAGAGCGCTTGTGGAGAAGAAAAGTAGATGACAAACTTTCCGTTATAAATAAGAAAAAGAATGACGGTACATGACAGCTCTCCAAATGATTTGGCATACTGGGCTCTTGATGTGTAGGAAAAGTAGCCTCCCTTTGTAGGACACAGTCACCATTCACGGATAAAGTGGGGTGAGGATGTTTTTACCTACAAAGGGTGAACTTGTTACAGTGGGTTGACAGGCAAATGAATAACAGTTTTCAGGCCAGAGCAAGGCACAGGAGTCTGGCTGCTCCAGCTGCTTAACATGTTAAACATCTGGGATGCGGAGGTCACGGTAGCTTAGGAATTACTGAACAGCAGATGTTCACCTTCCTGTGTGTAACAAAAACAAACACAGAAAATGGGTAGCTCTTCTCCTCCATACACTAAACCTTTTTTTAAGATTTTGAAAAGGGGGTAGCTTATATTTTAAAAGAGTTAAAGTGAGGAATATAGGCACACACCATATATTTTCTAATATATGGTTTCTAATCATACTGTCAACATATACCCCTATACTATGGGCCTAGTGAAGCTAAGCCTGGAGTCAGTTTAGCTTGGGAGAGTATGAGCTATGAGGTTCACACAATGGTAAGCCTTCCCACAGTGCATTTCTTCAACTATATCTCCAGTAAGCATATACTTACTGATAAATGAGTCATTTCTAATTTTCCCACTTGAATTAAAGTCTTCAAGATTGTCTTTGACAGCTGAAGCAAAGCACTGTTACCTTTATCTGAAAACTCTTTTTCCCTTTTGCAGCAAGAAGCCAAAACCACATCAAAGCACACCTCGTCATCAGAAGCCACTGACCTTGGCCTACGATGGAGACTTGGACATGTAACTTGAAAAAAGGAATCCAAATGTAGACATCAACTGCTGCCTTAAATGCTTTCTCTTTTGTAGCTCTCAGACTTCTCAGTTCTTTGAGGAATCTCACGATGTGATATCTTGGGCAGAACACGAATACTACAAAAGGAATAGTGCCCCAACTTCATTTGGACATGGAGTCAAGGATTACTGGGTCTGCCATTTTGTTTTCAAATTGTTTGTGGGTGTGTTTTGCTTTTTTTGGTTTTCCCAAGAGGCCTGAAAACCTTTCTCTTCCTGTTTGAAAATGAGAGGAAGAGAACCTGAAGGATTTCGCACAGACTTGAGTGAACTTGATCCTCAGTGGCATTCTGACAATCCACGGGAAAGTCCAATCGAGGCATTTACTGTAAATGGCGAGTCTGACACTGTATTGTTACGCACTATATTAGTGCAGAGTCCTTATTCCCATACTTCAACATGAGTTTTCTAGAGTTTACATTGGTTCGAAAACTTACAAATTGGATTGCCTATTTTCATGAACACAGAGCGAATGGGTTGCCATTTCAGAAGTTCTCTGAGTTTTTACCTTTAAAGAATGCATTTTATTTTGTAGCCAGGGGATGGTGGCACTTTTGTGCGCTGCATCTGTTGAGACAGGAGAGTGTGAGTTCCAGCTGGACTAGAGTAAAATGGGTAGGTTCTGGGTGAAATGTGTCCTGGGTGTTAGCAGTGAAGTTAGGTGAATGTACTGGAGCGTGAGGTAGACTATTTGATAACTAAAACTGTATTTTAACAAAAACTTAGCTGTGTAGATATAGCATTGAGATCACACACAGTTGTAATTCAGTTTAATGTTGACCAAAATATGCTTTTGTAATTTCGATTTTCTTATCTGAATATTTATAAATTATTTTGACTTTAATTATCTGACCTCATTTAATATACATTGAACACCGATCCTGTTTGTAGCGAGTCTTGTTTTTATAAGGTTTCAATAATATCTCAAACAACGCATTAAAAAGCTGAGACCATTTTATGAGCTAATCCTTTGTAATCCCGGATGTTGGAAGTAAGAAGGTGCCATTGTGTGCTATGGATTTGTCTTTATAACAAATAAAGTGCTCAAGAGACTATAACACTGCCTGGTGGATATTTATTCACTTCCAAAGCCCCGTGCTTTGACAAAAACAATTTAATACTTGTTTCCCCCTTGCCGCCATTTTAAAGATTGACGGATGAAATCACTGATAGAGAAAAAGAAAGCCCAGTTTCTCAATATTATCAACTGTACCAATACACAGGCATCAATCACAGAGACTGAGAAACATGGAAGGGAGATTTATAACCCAGATGGTATCATACCAACGAACTACCGTAACCCTGGAAACGTCAATATGTAAATAACCCAAGAGAACTAAGAAAGTGGTAAAGACAGAAAGATGTGAAGGGACAAAAACAGGATGTTTTAATTCACATGATGACATCGGTTAACTGTCCAAGAGATAGGCAAGACCTTCATAATTACTTTTCACCAATGCTGCCAAGTTTTGCCAGAAACAGGAGGTGAAAGAGATTACCTTACTACCAACACTTTCAGAGCTGGCCTCCCATTGTTTAGTTTCTTGAAATATGAGCCATGTTAGAAGCAATTACAAAGAGCCTAACTTAGAGACTAACGTGTCATTGCCTATGTGACTCTTGACAGGAATATAAATTATAACCAAAAGTGGGAGATAAAACATGATCTTTTAGCATGCACATTAATCGTAAGTATAAAATCTTAGTATTCAGTAAACATGACAAAATCGCGTCTGTGATTAACACTTTATAGCACATTCAGGATTGGGACACTGGGGTCATTACATGTTTCCATTCATTACAGATTCAACTATTATAATACATATTGAATTTGCATTAAAGTATTAGATTTCCGACATTTCTGGCTTGGGTAAAATTGTTTCTTCACTAATACAAATGACATGAAATGGTTTGATTTTTAGTTTATTCGCACTTTCCACATTATATTGTCAATATAAATTCTATCCATTTATTAAAACAATACATATTTATTGAACATCTGCCAAGAATAGGCACAGTGCTCAGAGGTACATTGCTGAATCAATAAAACATAGTCTTTTCTGGCTTTCATAGTACTTTAGAATTATGCTACATGGATCCAAAGACAGGAACTCCACCCTGCTGTAGTAAAGACCAAGCATTGCCAATAAAAGATATCCCGTGAGCTGACATCAGTTCCCAAACTTTATTCACCATTTTACATAGATAAAGCCTATTATGTATAAAACAAGACATAATTTTAATATATGTAGTTCTCTTGAGGATAAAAGTATAAGTCTGGACACAAGTGATCCACTAAGTAGCTGCTGGCCTTACATCATCTAGTGTCACCTTGCAACTTACTACTATTATTTGGCAAATGAAACAATGTAATTACATGAATCTTAATGCCCTACAGTTATTCCCACATAACAGTGCATCCTGAACCATCATGAGAGAATCTTCTCCTTGTAGTAGATAGTAATTAACACAGATACCCACAGCTTGACATTGTATAGAGAGAAAGAGACTTTGAGGCACTCGGTGCTAAATGAGATGTCTTTCTTGAACCCCTCCAACTTACCATTCAGGGACCTATGAGAAAGAGGAGGCAGAAAGAAGAGTTGGAAAAGCCAAAGTGGTTGATGACTCCAAGGAAAGTGTCCAGATGCAATAGGCCTGAAGCACATGTGAAATCACAGAGACCATGGCAGCATGCACAAGGCCTGCACAAGTTCGATCCACACAGGGTCCCAGCATGGAAAAAGGGAAGTGGACACGGGGTCTCACCTCTAACCAAGAGGTCATTTACAACTGCTGGGAAAGGGAAATCAGATTTCTTCAATGGAGTGTCGCTAAATATATCAACCACTCTCCAGGGCAGGCCAAAGAGCCAAGAGTAGTTGGCAAACACGAAAACAGACTTCATCGTGGCTTTTGTAGTGTTGTGTTTGGTTTTGGGCAATCATGTGTTTCTCTCTCTCTCTCTCTCTCTCTCTCTCTCTCTCTCTCTCTCTCTCTCTCTCTCTCTCTCTTTCTCTGTGTGTGTGTGTATGCTTGTATGCTTGTATATGTGTATGCATTAGTTTGTATTATGTTAGTGTGTGTTAGTGCATGTGTGTTAGTGTGTGTGTGTGTGTGTGTGTGTGTGTGAACTTTTGCTAGTTTACTGTGAGCTTTGCTTTTGTTGTTTGATTGGTTGGCTTGGTTCTTTTGGGGGGAGGGAAGAAAAGGGGAGTGAAAGAATAAGAAGTTGAATGGATAAGGAGTCAGGGCAGGAGAGGGGCTGGGAGGAGTTGAGAAAGGGGAAAGATTATGATCAAAATATACTGTATGTACACAAATTATTAAAAGAGTAAAGTTACCTTTAATTGTGAAATCAGAAGAAATTCAATTATGTATCATTGAAAGTCTACAACACACATTCCAGGGAAGTAGTTTGTAGAAATACTGATTTTGACAAGGAAAAAATCTTTTTTACTTTTGGATTAACTTTTTTAACTTAGAAATTTCACATAAACATATGGAATTCTAGTTTCCTTGAAAAATTCAGATTTTAGTTACAACGTCAATAGTAACACAATGCTATTATTAACTGAATGCTAGCCAACTCTTCAGAAATGGCGATCACTCTCATCTAGCTAACAGATTTATGGAATATTTACTGTACAATAAATACTTTCCTATTTTCTGAGCATAGCTTTGAAACTTAGACAAGAGATCTGATGGCTACTCTCATAAAACTTAAGGGAGATAAAACCAAAGCATAAAGGAAACATGCTTACATTGTGAAAATGTCACAATCAACGTACTGGCCAATCGGATCCAGAGAAATTTATGTATCATTTGGATATGGTTGTTGAAAATGTCATTAAGATAACATTTTGCTTGGTAACATAAAGCATATAACTACATGAAGAGGGAAATCTATAATCTATGAGAAGCGTGGCAGGTGGACATTGATGTGAGACCAGCTAATGTCAATGCCAAAAATAGGACCAAACTTGTGCTGATTATAGGCACAGTGAAAACTGGTAAGAATGGCAGGGTGGACCAAGGAAGACAGCCTGATGTTCGCAAGTCCTCTTTCTCAGTAAAGTACCCCCACAAAGAGAATGTAATAGTTTAACACTGCAATCCAGCAGCATATACATGATGGTTCAGGAGCCAAATTTTTGTATATAGTTTGTAAAATTTGTATAGGTTCAGGAACTTATTTTTGTAATAAAGTTCAATTAGAGCACAGTCAATCCCATTCAGCTATAGGTTATCTGTGGCTTCCTTTTTACCAGGCACAGTGTGAATCCTTGTATCTTAAATTCTATGGCCCTCAAAGTTGAGTTACCTCTGGACTGCATACAAAAACATGATGGCCCCCTTTCCTGCTGACACGTACAGTTGGTAGCTTCTGGCCAGTACTAACCTTTCCCCCATATTTTCCTCTCCCTCTCCCTCTCCCCATCCCCTTCCTCCTCCCCCCACTCTGTGTTTGTGTGCCTGGCTGGCTTGGCTGGCTGGTTAGCTAGCTGGCTGGCACTTTCTCTGTCCTTTGGTCTCTCTGTCTCTCAACCTAAACCTTTTATTGTACATATTTAGATTATCATTTACTGTTTATTTTGTCTTCATGTTGAGACGTTAACCCCATGAGGACAAGGATCTTAATTTTCTTCACTAAAGTATCTGAAATCTTTGGCATATGATTAGTGCCAAAGGAACATCCATAGAATAATTCAGTCAGTATAGAAATAAATAGTATTCAGTGAACAGCCATGGTGAGGAAGTCATACTGTATTCTTAATGTCATAGACTGCTGCAGGTTTTCAAGCAGTGGAGTGAAAATGACAAGGTCAAGCCACCCCTAGTCTTCCAACCTCAAAACAATGATGTCAGTGTGACCCAGCTACAATAGAGTATCACTGACCAACTGACATGTTGGAGCGCACATTGTTCTGCTAGTGCTTATATTTCTCATATATTTGTTTCTCTCCAATTTGAGGAAAGCCAAATGAGGTATGGCCTTATTTAGAGGATTTTTAATCCAGCAGCAACATGGCTGCTCTGGCAAGGGATCATACCCAAAAACTATGTGATCTGACTGGAATGCAGCCATGTCATACATCTTTTTTTCTTTTCTTTCCTTTTCTTTCTTTCTTTCTTTCTTTCTTTTGAGAACTGTTCATTTTATTAGCTCACTTATTGGTTGAGTTTTGTTTTCTTATTTAGGTTTACAAGAGTGAGCGATGGAATTGGTAAGAGTAGGAGGGTTCCACAAGCTGTGGCTTCCCTGTTCTGATGGGCATGGCCTGAGCAGCAGATATCCTATATTTTAATCTTTTATTTTACTGTCATATATCACTTTTTAGCTCTTCTGATTCTTTTAGAACTCTATTATTTTACTATTATCTTAGAATTTTTCTCTCATTTCTTTAGAACACAGCCTCTTAAACATTTTCTCTCATAATCCATTTTTGCCCAAGAAATATTTTTTAAGGATGTTACAATGGAAATAGCAGACTTTTTTGTTTGTTTTCTGAGACAGTTTGTTTTCTCTGTGTAGTCCTGGCTATCCTGGAACAAGCAATTGTAGACCAGACTGGCCTCAAACTCAGGTCCACCTGCCTTTGCTTCCAGAGTGCTGAGATTAAAGTTGCACACCACCACCACCCAGCTGGCAATAATATCTTTAAAACATTTAGTTAATATAATTATATCATTTCCCTTCTCCTTTGCAATGCTCCTACTTGCCCATGTATACATAACCCTCTCTAAACTTGTTCCCTTTGGAATTCACATCTTCCTCTTCTTTAATATGGAATCTGTTGGCCGAAAGTAGCTTCTTTGATGATGAATGAGGGATAAATATTTAGAGTACAGATAGAGATTACACTGGTTTAAGAAAGTGGCAGGGGCAAGCAACCAGAGCTTCCAGGGACTAAGCCACTACCCAAAGACTCTACATGGACTGACTCTGGGCTCCAACCTCATAGGTAGCAATGAATATCCTAGTAAGATCACCAGTGTAAGGGGAAGCCCTTGGTCCTGCCAAGACTGATCCCCCAGTGAATGGAATTCTTTGGGGGGGTGGTATTTGGGGTAGGATGGGGAAGGGAACACCCATATAGAAGTGGAGAGGGAGGGGTTAGGGGGATGTTGTCCCGGAAACCGGGAAAGGGAATTACATTCGAAATGTAAAAAAGAAATACTCAAGTTAATAAAGAAAAAAATATGCAGAAGAAAAAAAAAAAAGAAAGAAAGTGGCAGGAGTAGGTTCCTTTCTAAAGTCCATGAGCTCACTTATCCTGAGTAGTTGCCTGTGTTTCCAGTAGTATGATTCCCCCTCACCACCCCTGTTAAGACTGTCATTTATCCAATTAGGCAATCACTGATGGCTGCCAAGACAAGAGTGCCACTACTGTACCTTTAGGGCTATCTTGCTAACTTGGTAATTGCTGTAGTTCATTGGTGTCACAGCTGGGTGGAGCTATTGGTTACTTTCTTCCCTTAGCAACTTGTAAGCTACCTTCTAGTACCACGAAAGCTGGTTCTCAAGGGAAAAGCTTTAAGGGACATACTAGCTCAAATCTTTTAAATCCTGTTTCAGATGTTTGTTGCAGTTCAATCAACAGGTACTTACCTTCGACTTCTGGGAGGCAACCGAATGCAACAGCAGTAGCCTGTATGATTTGGGAGTCTTCTGGACTTCCTTATCCAACAACTCAGAAGGACCTTCTACTTGAACTGAGGCTTCTAATAAGTAGCCTACAACTTTTTAAAAAAAGATTTATTTATTTATTTATTTATTTATTTATTTATTTATTTATTTATTTATTATAAGTACACTGTAGCTGTCTTCAGACACCCCAGAAGAGGGCATCAGAGCTCATTTACAGTTGGTTGTGAGCCACCATGTAGTTGTTGGGATTTGAACTCGGAACCTCTGGAAGAACAGTCCGTGCTGATAACCACTGAGCCACCTCTCCAGCCCCCTAGCCGATGACTCTTAAGGGGGAGAATTATTAACCCACGTACCTTCAGAAAAACTGTATGTGTATTATAAGTCATTTCAGGTAAATACAAAAAAAATGTGATTTCCTACTGCTTTTTCAACCATCTTTAGTGTTAGTTATCCCTTCCTCCTCCTTCTGTATTAACCTTCCTTTCCTCCCCAGTGAAAGCTCCCCCCAGTTTTCATCTTTTCCCTTTTATACCACCTGTATGTTGCTATTCCTCTCTAGAACTCTCTTCTGACCATGGTCCATTTTTTAAAACTTTTTATTAGATATATTTCTTTATTTACATTTCAAATGTTATTCCCCTTCCCAGTTTCCTGTCCATAAGCCCTCATCCCCTCCCCTCCCCTCCCCCATATGGATATTCCCCCTATAAAACCCTCCTATTCCCCCTGACACATATTCCCCTGCACTGGGGGTCCAACCTTGGCAGGACCAGGGGCTTCCCCTTCCACTGGTGCCCCAACAAGGCTATTCTCTGCTGCATATGCAGTTGGAGCCCTGGGTAAGTCCATGTATACTCTTTTGGTAGTGGTTTAGTCCCTGGAAGCTCTGGTTGGTTGGCATTATTGTTTTTATGGAGTTGCAAGCTCCATCAACTTTTTCAATACTTCCTCTAATTCCCCCCTAGGAGTTCCTGTTCTCAGTTCAATGGTTTGCTGCTAGCATTGATCTCTGTATTGGACATGTTCTGGACGTGTCTCTCAGGAGAGATCTATATCCGGTCCCATTCAACATGCATTTTTTAGCTTCATCGATCTTATCTAGTTTTGGTGGCTCTGTCTGTCTCTGTGTGTGTGTGTGTGTGTGTGTGTGTGTGTGTGTGTGTGTGTGTGTGTGTGTGTGTGTATATATATATATATATATATATATATATATATGCCACATGTGGGGCAGTCTCTGAATGGCCATTCCTTCAGTTGTTTCTCTAAAGTTTGCTACCATATCCCCTCCTATGGATATTTTCCCCCTTTTAAAAAGGAAGGGGAACATCTGCATTTTGGTCATCCTTCTTCTTGAGCTTCCTGTGGTTTATGGATTACATCTTGGGTAATTCGAGATTTTTGCCTAATATTCACTTATCAATGAGTACATACCAAGTGTGTTTCTCTGTGATTGAGTAGTACCTCACTCAGGATGATATTTTCTAGCTCATTCCATTTGCCTATGAATTTCATAAAGTCATTGTGTAGATGTACCACATTTTTTGAATCCATTCCTCTGTTGAAGGGCATCTGGGTTCTTTCCAGCTTCTGGCTATTATAAATAAGGCTGCTATGGACATAGTGGAGCATGTGTCTTTGTTGTATGTTGGAGCATCTTTTGGGTATATGCCCAAGAGAGGTATAGCTGGGTCCTCAGGTAGTTCAATGTCCAATTTTCTGAGGAACCTCCAGACTGATTTCCAGAATGGTTGTACCAGTCTGCAATCCCACCAACAATGGAGGAGTGTTCCTCTTTCTCCACGTCCTCGCCAGCATCTGCTGTCACCTGAGTTTTTGATCTTAGATATTCTTACTGGTGTGGGAGGTGGAATCTCAGGGTTGTTTTGATTTGCATTTCCCTTATGACTAAAAATGTTGAACATTTCTTTAGGTGCTTCTCAGCCATTCGACATTCCTCAGCTGTGAATTCTTTGTTTAGCTCTGAACCCCATTTTTAGTAGGGTTATTTGTCTCCCTGCAGTCTAACTTCTTGAGTTCTTTGTATATTTTGGATATAAGCCCTCTCTCAGTTGTAGGATTGTAAATATCTTTTCCCAATCTGTTGGTTGTGGTTTTGCCCTAACAACAGTGTCCTTTACCTTACAGAAGATTTGTAGCTTTATGAGATCTCATTTGTCGATTCTTGATCTTAGAGCATAAGCCACTGATGTTTTGTTCAGGAAAATTTCCCCAGTGCCCATGTGTTCAAGATTCTTCCCCACTTTTTCCTCTATTAGTTTGAGTATATCTGGTTTGATGTGGAGGTCCTTGATGCACTTGGATAAGAATGGATCTATTTGCATTCTTCTACATGTTGACCTCCAGTTGAACCAGCACCATTTGTTGAAAATGCTATCTTTCTTCCATTGGATGGCTTTAGATCCTTTGTCAAAGATAAAGTAACCATAGGTGTGTGGGTTCATTTCTGGGTCTTCAATTCTGTTCCACTGATCTATCTGCCTGTCTCTGTACCAATACCATGTGCTTTTGAATCACTATTGCTCTGTAATCAGGGATGGTGATTCCCCCAGAAGTTCTTCTATTATTGAGTAAAGTTTTCACTATCCTGGGTTTTTTGTTATTCCAAATGAATTTGTAAATTGCTTTTTCTATCTCTGTAAAGAATTGAGTAGGAATTTTGATTGGAATTGCATTGAATCTGTAGATTGCTTTTGGCAAAGTGGCCATCTTTACTATATTAATCCTACCAATCCATGAGCATGGAATATCTTTTCATCTTCTGAGGTCTTCTTCAATCTCTTTCTTCAGCGATTTGAAGTTCTTGTCACACAGATCTTTCACTTGCTTGGTTAAAGTCACACCGAGGTATATTATATCATTTGGGACTATTGTGAAGGGTGTCATTTCCCTAATTTCTCTCTCAGTCTGTTTATCCTTTGAGTAGAGGAAGGCTACTGATTTGTTTGAGTTAATATTTAACCCAGACACTTTGCTGAAGTTGTTTATCAGGTTAACGTAGTTCTCTGATGGAGCTTTTGGGATCACTTAAGTACACCATCATATCATCTGCAAATAGTGATATTTTGATTTCTTCCCTTCCAGTTTGTATCCCTTTGACCACCTTTCACTGTCTGATTGCTCTGAGTAGGACATCAAGTACTATATTGAATAAGTAGGGTGAGAGTGGACAGACTTGTCTAGTCCCTGATTTTAGTGGGATTGCTTCAAGTTTCTCTCCATTTAGTTTGATGTTAGCTACTGGTTTGCTGTATATTGCTTTTACTATGTTTATACATGAGCCTTGAATTCCTGATCTCTCCAGGACTTTTATCATGAAGGGGTGTTGGATTTTGTCAAATGCTTTCTCAGCATCTAATAAAATGATCATGTGGTTCTTACCTTTGAGTTTGTTTACATAGTGGATTACATTGATGGATTTCTGTATATTAAACCATCCCTGCATCCCTGGGATGAAGCCTACTTGATCATCATGGATGATTGTTTTGATGTGTTCTTGGATTTGGTTTGTAAGAATTTTATTGAGTATTTTTGCATCAATATTTATAAGGGAAATTGGTCTGAAGTTCTCTCTCTTTTTGGGTCTTTGTGTGGTTTCAGTATAGGAGTAATTGTGGCTTCATAGAAGGAATTCTGTAGTGCTCTATCTGATTCTATTTTTGTGGAATAGTTTGGACAGTATTGGTATGAGCTCTTCTATGAAGGTCTGATAGAATTCTGCACTGAACCCATCTGGACCTGGGCTCTTTCTGGTTGGGAGATGTTTAATAACTGCTTCTATTGCTTTAGGAGTTTTGGGGTTGTTTAGATGGTTTATTTGTTCCTGATTTAGCTTTGGTACCTGGTATCTGTCTAGAAAACTGTCCATTTCCTTCAGATTTTCCAGTTTTGTTGAATCTGGGCTTTTGTAGTGGGATCTGATTTTTTTTTTAATTTCTTCAGATTCTGTTGTTATGTCTCCCTTTTCATTTCTGATTTTGTTAATTTGGATACACTTTCTGTGACCTCTGGTTAGTCTGGCTAAAGGTGTATTTATCTTGTTGATTTTCTCTTGCTTTTCCGGTGTGTTTGGATATCCAGTATTTTCTGTGGTGGGAGAACTGGGCTCTGATGTTGCCAAGTCTTGGTTTCTGTTGCTTAGGTTCCTGCGCTTGCCTCCAGCCATTGGGTTGTCTCTGGTGTTTTCTTGTCTTGCTGTTTCTGAGAGTGACTTGACCCTGCTGTAGGCCTCTGTGTCAGCTCCTGTAGAAATGTTTTCCTGTTTTCTTTCAGCCTTTCCTGAGAACAGGTGCTCTGATTTCAGGTGTATAGGTGCTCCTGGAGACTGTGTTTCAGCTCTAGGCGTGGGCAGGAATCAAAGGATCCTGCCCCTGATTGCTCATAAGTCCTTGCACCCAGTGGGCACAGTTGGCACTATGCGATTCCCTCTTGGGTCTGGACTGTGGGCAGAGGGTAATCTCCTCTGACTTCCACACTTCTGAGGGTCCAGCTCTCTCCCCATGGGATTTGGGTGCAGGGAGCTGTTTAGCCAGTTCAGTTCAGTCCTGGGCACAGACCAGAGCTGTGGGTTCCAGCAGCTTTCTGTTCCTATATCCCAGTGTCCAAAGGAAAGGCACTGCATGTCACACATCTATAATCCCTCTGGATGAAATATAGATATATTGTTAGGACACACATTTCAGGTAAAATTAGTTTGAAGAAAGAAGTAGCCATGTCTGAAAGTCCTGTCTAATTGAGTGACAGACAAAGTAACAAATCAAAGAAAGATTTGACAAAATGTGTCAGAGATGGGATACACCCAACTCTCATGAGAACATCACAAGAAAAAGAGTCTACTACTTAAGAGTAATGCAAGGGGAGTCAGTCAGTTGGGAATCAGGACAGTCAGTTCCGTTCAGAGTTTATGAGAGTTCAGTACAATGGAGTTGGTTCATGTCAGTTGAGTGCAGTCCATTTGAGCTCAGTTCAGGAGGAAGAAGTTAAGTTCAGAACAGTTCAATTTGGTGCAGTTAAATTGTGTGCAGTCAAGCTCACCTCTGCTCTATAGGCAATCCTTCAAGCAGAGCAATTCAGTCACAAGCAAAGAGAATTCAATTTGAATTAGTGAGCTTGGAGAGGTTTTTTGAAAAAGCACAACAGAGTTGAACAAACCAGAAAGAATACAGAAAGAGCTAGAAAGGGGAGTTTATTCAACAGTAAGTCTTAGAGGCTGAAACATTGTAGGCCTAGGTTAGCAGATGGAGGCTGGAAATTAAAACCTGAAAGTTCTGAGTGTGCAGATTACATTGTATGACATCTAGAAGCTTCTATACATAGACCTAGGGATAGTTAGGTAGAAATGCTCTGGGCTCAGCCCAAGTCATGTATCTGTAAAACTTGGGTATGACTCTCAACTCATCAGTTCAAATGAGGAAATAAAAGTGACATTTCCATTCATAGACTTATCCACTGATACCACTGGGTATAGTTTATCCTTTTCTGTGAATCTCATGAAATTAACACATGCTACAACAAAGAACAACCAAAGATTTAAAAGATACATGTTTTCCAAAAGGGACAAAGTTTAGAGCCACTCCTAAGACTGTTGGGTTCATTAGAATAATTGATTGACATTTTCTGTGATTATGATAGTAACATAAATGGATTTATAAGTACAGTTCTGAAAATTTGAATGCAAAATACTCGGAAAAACCTTAGGAAGAAACTAGACATTTAGCTACACATTGATGACTGAAGCCTTTTGTTGGAGATAAAGGGAGAAGTAGTTGATAATTTGCTGTCCCAAGGATTAAAGGTTATTTTAACAATCCTTCTGGATTAAATATGGCTAAAGATAAATATCATCCTGTTGGGCTGAACAGATAGCACTTCATTCATGAAGCCTTTCACAAGCAGAATAAACTGGCTCCCTACAACTTATACCTGGGCTTCTCAGAACTCAATGGCTAGAAAGTTCCTCACAGTGGGTTCTTTTTCCACATCTACAAAAGTATAACTTCATAAATATCTTTCTAGAAGTTGGAATTAATCATGAGTAGATCCATCTGCTACTCAACCACCTAATTAAAACTATTCCTGTTTACAGTTGAGTTAAATACTGGGAACTAAGAAACCAAGGTATTTAGCCACAAGTCCAGTTATCATGTATCTATGTATAGCTAGATCAAATACATTTCTTAAAGTGCCACTTGTCCTTTCTTCGTTGCTTAATAAAGAAAAATCAACAGATTTACAGGATCCTTAGCATCAGAAAGCAAACTCTATGATTTAGAGGTTTCCAAACTTCCTTGGTTCATGAACCCTCAGATCACCAGTAATACTTTTACTGCATTTGACATACCCATGCCAAGTCTAACCTTCTTTAAGATTTACCCATGCCAAAAACAAAATCTTAATAATCCATGGCTTAAGAAAGTAGAAGCCTTTAAAAAAAACAATAAATTAAGGGAAAATTACTACTTTATTTAACCTTTAAAAGCCACAATTTTCAAATTTCTAGACACCTAAGTGACTGTGGGTTCCTACAGCGTTCCAGACCTGAGAATGAAACTGTCCACCGCCACCTCATTTTCTGCTTCCTATTGATTTTCATCACAGCAATCAATGATAACCAGCTTCATAAAGATGTGACATCATCGAAAAAATGTACTGCAATCCCATGTTGAAATATGAACTACCTCAAGCCAGTAGTTTACAACAATCTGACAGATGCTCTGTTTTGCTGTATTATCCTCATAAATATAAAAACTGTGGATGTAATCCTCAAGAGACTTTTGATACATAGCAAATCAGAGCTATATTTCTGGGTGGCTGCAAGTACATTATGGTGTCAGATACCCATGTCGATTTTCTAGAAGATTGTTTTTCATCTGAGGGATGAATAACTGCTTAAGTCTCATTCTTTTGTTCATAAAAATACAACTTCAATTTATTTCTCAAATCTCCAAATATTTCTCTATCAAATCTATTGATTTGCTACATGTTTAAAACACAAAGGGAGCAGTAAAGGGAAGTTTTGTACATAACCACTCATCCTTCATAAATGATTGCATGCAAACATTGAGACTTACCTGAAAGTAGAAAATGATGCCTTATTTCTCCCCATGTTTTCTACTGCCACACCTTTATATTAGGTCTCAGTTAACAAGTTTTCCACGTAACCACATTAGAATTTGTCCTGGTTTGCTTTCTACATATATGATAAAACACTGAGCAAAGCCAACTTGAGGAGTAAAGGGTTTCTTTGGCTTACGGCTTATAGCTCATCAAGAAAGGCCAAGACAGGAACTCAAGGCAGGGACCTAGAGGCAGGAACTAAAGCAGAGATCATGGAAAAATCCGCTTGTGCTTTGCTCAGCTATCTTTCTTATACAATGATAAAGGGTCACCTGCCCAGGGGTGGCACCATCCACAAAGGGATAGACCATTCTTCTTTAATCACTAAATAACAAAATGTTTTTATAGACTTGCCTACAGACCCATCTGATGTTGGCAATTCATTCACAAACTGGTTTGCTCTTTTCAGATGACTCTAGCTTGTGTCAAAGTAGAGAAAGAAAGAAAGAAAGAAAGAAAGAAAGAAAGAAAGAAAGAAAGAAAGAAAGGGAGGAAGGAAGGGAGGAAGGAAGAAAGAAAGGAAAGGAAAGGAAAGGAAAGGAAAGAAAGGAAAGGAAAGGAAAGGAAAGGAAAGGAAAGGAAAGGAAACCAGCACCATGTTAGACAGAGAGATAACAAGAGAACATTAATTTAGGGCAGTGAATAGGAGATCATGAGAAACTGCAGAATAATTAGACAAATGTGACCTACATAATGAGGGGAAGTTGCAGTTACTAATTAAAATCACAGGGATCCAAAGTCATTAACACAAAAATAACTTAAGAGCATTTTAGGGTTATGTAGAGTACTTGTCTAGTATGCCTAAGTATTGCATAGTGTGTATAGGTTTTACACCTAGCTCCTTTTTTTTAATAGATGTATTTAATGTATGTGAATACACTATCAGTATCTTCAGATACACCAGAAGAAGGCATCGGATTTCATTACACATGGTTGTAAGTCACCACATGGTTACTGGGAATTGAACTCGGAACCTCTGAAAGAGCAGTCAGTACTCTTAACTGCTGAGCCATTTCTCTAGCCCCCAGCTCTATTTCTTTTTTTCAAAGTCAGGAACTAGAGGGAAGGCTGAGTGACTAATATTACTTGCATAAGACCCTAGTTCAGTTCCCAGTATCCACTCCAGATTCAAAGCATCCAATACCCTTGTCTGGCCTCACTGGGCACCTACACTCCTATAGCACACACACACACACACACACATATATATACAACCATATACATATAAGTAAATTTAAAGGTGTAAGACAAGGTAAAAGTTAAAAAATATTATTTATGACTAAATTTTAAAAAATTATGTGTGTGAGTTATATATGTATATGAGTATGAAAATAAATGAACACATATGTATCTGATGCATTTGTTTATAAATTGATTTTTAGGTTAGCACTTCAGTAATGGGTTTCATCATGGCAACTTCACACATACCTGTCATTACAACTTGCTCTAATTTGTTCCTTTCCCCCAACCCCTTCCCTTCTACCCTGTGCCCATCCTAGGCTGTTTCCTTTTCTTCCCCTAGTTTGTCCTCTGTTTTCTTTCTTATTACTTGAATCCCAGTTCCCTCCCTATTCCTTCATACCTCCCATAAGATCTTTCCTCTTTTTTTATAATCCCTGTCCAGGACAAACACACACACACACACACACACACACACACACACACACACACACACACACACACACACTAAGGCACCATACACAAAGATACAGATACATAATTTTAAATTTAGGTTCTGCACATAAAAGTAAAAATGTAGTATTTGTCTTTCTAAGCCTGGATTACTTTGCTTAACATAATGATCTCCAGTTGTACTCATTTCCCTAGTTTTTGCTTTTCTTGTTGTTGTTTGTTTTTGAGATTATAATTTAATTACAACTTTTCTCCTTTCTCTTCCCTCTCTCCAAACCCTCCTATGTATACTCCACCCCCATTCTCCTTCAAATTCATGGCCTCCTTTTTACTAATTGTTATTGCATTGTGTGCGTGTGTGTGTGTGTGTGTGTGTGTGTGTGTGTGTGTGTGTGTGTGTGTGTGTTCCTAAACATAACCTGTTGAATTCTTATAATTTTCTTTGTATGTATGTTTTCAGGAATAATCATTTGGCACTGAACAGCCAACTGATGTGCTCTTCCGTAAGGAGGTCCGTCTCTCCCTCTCCCAACGTTCCTCAGTTGCCGATAGTTCTTTGAGTAGGTCTGGGGCCTCTTGGGACTTTTGCCATTCAGTTTGGCATGTCCATTGGTGCCAACTTTATTCAGTTCACCTCTGAAAAGTCATGTTGCTGAGAGTTTTTGGGGTGTAGCTTCTGATGTTTCTAGGAAGCACAGCCTCAGGGAAAACTCCCTTGTCCTCTTACAATCTTTCCACTTTGTTCCTCAAAGGTCCCTGAGTGTCAGGTGCTGGAGTGTTTTGTAGTTATACCCATTGTGATTGGGCTCTGTGAGTCTGCATTTTGATTGATTATGTTTCCTCTGTTGCAAAAAATTTTCTTGACAACAGAGAGTTCACTTTTCTTTACAGGTACATGATGCATGTACACTGTGTTTTCTTCTCTGCTAATGGATGTTCCATTTCCTGGACATTGTTACTAGGACAACAATAAACATGCACATACAAGAGTTTCCATGCTGTGCTGGCTTACAGCTTTTAGATGCAGAGCTCAATGGTATAGTTGGTGTGGTAGTTGTATTTTCTGTTTTATTAGGAAACAACATACAGGTTTCAATAGCGTGTGACACAGTAGTCATTCTCATCACTAGTACACATGGGTTCTATTTTTTTTCCCAAAGTATCTTTATCAGCATTTTTTATTTGTTTTCTTGCTGATAGTGGCTCTAACTGGGCTGATACATACTCTCAAAGGCAGTTAATTTGCATTTTCTCTAATGTCTAAGGATGAAAACTGCTTTCAAGTTTTTACTGACCAATTGTTAATTCTTCCTTTGAGAACTGTCTATTTCTATTTGGATATTTTGTGAGTTTGCTGTTAAATCTTCTTTACTGTCACACATACATACAGACACACACACACACACACACACACACACACACACACACACACGTGTGTGTGTGTAATATTCCTGAGATATTAACATACTATTTGGTGTACAGCCACCATCTTTCCCCATTGTGCAGACTGCCCCTTGACTAGTCATTGTGTTCTTTTCTATGAAAAAATGTCTTCCTTTTATATAATCCCACTGGTCAACTTTCAAGGTTATTTCCTTTGCCTTTTTTTTTTTTAAACAGGAGTTCTGTTAAGAAAATCCTCCTTGATGTCTCTATTTTGAAGTATTTTGTATATATTTTTCCTCTAGAAGTCTAGTCTAATTCCAAGCCCTACATTAAATCTTTGATCCATTTTGATAGATTCTTATGCAGGGTGGAAGGCATGAATCTAGATTTCATGCTTCTGTATGTAGAAATCCAGTTTTCCTGGTACCATTTGTTAAAGATGCTGTCTCTTCTCCACTGGCTATTTCTTTCAAATTTGTTTAAACTAAGTGACTGTAGTTCATGACTGTAGATGTAACTTTTATTTGCCTAATGTAATTGTGTTCTCAGAGACTTACTGCTGAAGAAACTCACCCTTTCTAGTCCCTTCTGAACTATGGCTGGCTGGCTCAACTTAGTTATTCTGGTTCAACCTCCTCTCCAAGCTGACTAATTCAATCTGGCTTCTCTCAACTTCTCTTACATGGCCTCAACTCTGGCAATTTATTCTCATCTCTTCTAATTCTCTGGTTTCAACTGCCTCTGCTAACCTGCAAGAACTCCATTGCACTGTACTGCGCTCACTGCACTGACTGCCAACTGACTCACTCTCTCTCTCTCCTTGAGCTGCTCTTAAATAGCTTCTCTTTTCTGTGCTGTTTGCTTTCAGAGAATTGGATTTAACCTATCTCTAACTCAATCTGTCAATTCTTTCTCTGATTCCTCACCTTGTCTGTCCCTCAATTAGAAATCACTTTCAAATATATCTGCTTCCTCTACAAACTAATTTGACCTTAAAGGTACACACCTTTAGTAATGGCTGTCTGTATTCCAGTCAGAGGGATTAAAGATGGATGGAATGGCTTCACTCTAGCCGGACCACACAGACCTTGGTCTTTGGATTTAATCCTTTGTCAGAGCAGCCATGTTCCTGAATTAAAATTCCACTACACAGGACAAATGGAAATGCATGCATATCTGGAAATAAGTTTAAATAAGATGTTTTTTTGGAAGTGGTTGGTAGAAATCTTAGGCTGGGTGTGTGGAGTGCAGATGCACAGAGATGGTTTTATTTGAATTCAATTCAAATGCAGATTGATTTTCATTCCAAGCAGTTTTCTGTACATTATGGTTTTAGTCAGTTGAACTTGTTACCTTCTGAAATGCTAATGGAACTGCCCCTGCCTCTGTATATGTTGACTGAGCTTCTTTGGTGAAAGGACTTTCAACTCCTTTCAAGCAGAAAACTAAGATGGTCCTGTAATATTTGTCATATATGTTAAAACAAGCTGTTTCCTGGAGGTTGGAGGACAAATAAAAGGCTGCCCTGTCTATCCTAAGGAAGTCACTCATTCATATAAATTTCAGGAGTTTTGTGGAGGGATGATTTCTCTTTATTTTTTTCATTTCTTAACGGTTATTTTATTTATTTACATTTCAAATGTTATCCCCATTCCTATTCCTCAACCCTCTTATTCCCTTCACCCTCCCCCTGCCTATATGAGGGTGCTCCCCCACCTGCCCACTCACTCCTTCCTCAGTGCCCTAGCATTTCACTACCATAGGTCATCGAGGTTCCATAGGACCAAGGGGTTCCCCTACCAGTGATATCTGATAAGGCCATCCTCTGCTACATATCCAGCTGGGGCCATGGGTCCTCCCATTTGTACTTTTTGGTTGGTGGTGTTTAGTCCCTGGGAGCTTGGGGTGGGGTCTAGTTGGTCAATATTGTTGTTCTTCCTACAGGGTTGTAAACCTCTTTAGCTCCTTCAGTCCTTGTCCTAACATCTCCATTGAAATCCCTGCATTCAATCTATTGTTTGGCTACATGTATCAAAATCTGTATTGGTCAGGCTCTGGCAGAGCCTCTCAGTAGACAGCTATACCAGGTTCCTGTCAGTACATGCTTCTTGGTATCAGCAATAGTGTATGAGTTTGGTGACTGCAGAGGATGGCTCCCAAGGTGGAGCAGTCTCTGGATGGCTTTTCATTCAGTCTCTGCTCCACTCTTTGTCCCTGCATTTCTTTTTGACAAGAGGAATTCTGGATTAATAGGTGGATGGGTGGCCCCATCCCTCAACTGGGGGCTGTGCCTATCCATTGGATATGGTCTCTAAAGGTTCTATGTCCCCTTTGTTGGTTATTTCAGCTAATGTCCTCCCTGTTGGGTCCTGAGAAACCCTTGGGTCCTTGGGACTTCCTAGTAGCTAGACCCAGTTCCCCCACCCCCACTGCTATACAAATCCTTTCAAATTCCTGACCCTCTGTATTTCTCCCCCATCTCCTCCCATATCTGAGCTCCCCCTTTTCCTCCACCTCTCTTCTTTCCTTCTAGATCCTCTCTCCTCTACTTCCCAAGATTATTTTCTTCTTGTTTCTAAGTAGGACTGCAGTATCCACACTTCTATGGTCTTCTTTCTTCTTGGGTTTCCTATCTCTGAGTTGTATCATGGATATTACAAGCTTCTTTTTGGCTAATATCCATTTATCAGTGAGTACATACCATGTGTGTTCTTTTGTGACTGGGTTACCTTACTCAGGATGATATTTTCAACTTCCATCCATTTGACTACAATTTTCATGAAGTCCTTGCTCTTAATAGCTGAATAGTGCTCCATTGTGTAAATTGTACCACATTTTCTGTATCCATTCCTCTCTTGAGGAACATCTTTGTTGTTTCCAGCTTCTGATTATTATAAATAAGGCTTCTATGAACATAGTGAAACATGTGTCCTTGTTGTATGTTGGAACATCTTTGGGATATATGCTCAGGAATGGTATGGCTGGGTCTTCAGATAGTACTGTGTCCAATTTTCTGAGGAACTGCCAAACTGATTTCCAGAGTGGTTGTACCAGTTTGCAATCTCACCAACAATGGAGGTGTGTTCCTCTTTCTCCATATCCTTGCTAGTATGTGCTGACACCTGAGATTTTTATCTTAGCCATTCTGACTGGTGTGAGTGGAATCTCAGGGTTGTTTTGATTTGCATTTCCCTGATGACTAAGGATGTTGAGCATTTCTTTAAGTATTTCTCAGTCATTTGAGACTCCTCAGTTGAGAATTCTGTTTAGCTCTGTACCCCATTTTTAATGTGGTTATTTGATTCTCTGGAGTCTAACTTCTTGCATTCTTTGTATATTTTGGATGTTAGTCCCAGCTATTAGACATAGGGTTGATAAAGATCTTTTTTTTTCAATCTGTGGATTGCCATTTTGTCCTACTGACAGTGTTATTGACCTAACAGAAGCTTTTCAATTTTATGAAGTCCCATTTGTAAATTCTTGATCTTAGAGCATAAGTCATTGGTGTTCTGTTCAGGACATTTCTCATGTGCCAATGTGTTTGAGGTTTTTTTCCACTCTCTTCTATTAGATTCATCATATCTGGTTTTATGTGGAGGTGCTTGATCAACTTGGACTTGAACTTTGTACAAGGAGATAAGAAAGGATCGATCTGCATTCTTCTACACGCTGACCTACAGTTGAACCAACACTATTTGTTGAAAATGCTGTCTTTTTCCCACTGGGTGGTTTTGGCTCCTTTGTCAAAGATCAAGTGACCAAAGGTGTGTGGGCTCATTTCTGGGTCCTCAATTCTATTTCATTGATCTACTTGCCTATCTCTGTACCAATACCATGTGTTTTTTTTTTTTTAATCACTATTGTTCTGTAGTCAGGGATGGTGATTCCCCCAGAAATTCTTTTATTGTTGATAATGGTTTTTGATATCCTGGCTTGTTGCTTATTACATATAAATTTGAGAATTGTTCTTTCTATCTCTGTGAAGAATTGAGTTGGAATTTTGGTGGGGATTGCATTGAATCTGTAGATTGCTTTTGGTAAGATGGCCATTTCTACTATGTTAATCTTGCCAATCCATGAGCATAGGAGATCTTTCAATAGAAGGATGGTTTCTTAATAGATGCTTGAAGAACCTCTCATGATAGTAACAGTAAGAGAAAATCACAGGCTCCAAAAATATGGATGCCTTCATATAACAGGCATGTAACATCTAATAAAATCCTATGCCATGCGAATAGCCCTGCAGGCATCCCTGTCTTACATGGCTGTGACCACTTCCAGCCTGCTTAGGCACAGATCAAGGAAGGATTTGCATCACCATTAAGGTTTAGCTTTGCTAGAAAAGCTCAAACTGTCCTCAGATTCCATCAGCATTTTGACAATTATAGTGGTTTGAATATGTTTGTCTCAGGGCATGGCACTATTTGGAGGTGTAGCCTTATTGGAGTAGGAATGTCACTGTGGGTGTGGGCTTTTTTTCTTAGTAAATTTGGCATGTGCATTTATTTGTTCAAAATTATTTGTAAGACTCACAACATGGTGCTGCACTGAAGACAGAAGTATAAGACCCCAGTGGGTCCTGTCCACCAGGCACTCTGAGAATGGCTGAGGGAATACAAAGCAAGCAGGGTAGCCATGTGGTACAGACAGAATTAACACTGAATAAGTTAGGGGTGGGGGGTTCTAGGGAAAATGTGGTGTTATAAACTGGTAACAGGTACTAATAAGGTGAAAAGGAGAGAAAGGGCTGAAGGAAGATACTCACAGGCCAGAGCAAGGAGAGCTTTGGTGCAGGAATATTGTATCCAGTGTGAAAGCCTAAATAGGCTGGAGAGATGCTTCAGCAGGCGGAGACAGGAGATCTGCATTCTAGTGAAAGAACCACAGAAAGGTTGAAGGAAAGATTCAACTACATAAGGTTGTCCCCCAAACACCAGAAGTGTGTCATGACCTTCATGCCACATGCATACACCAACAGCAACAGCAACAGCCATAGCAACAGCAACAACCATAGCAACAGCCATAGCAGCAGCCATAGCAACAGCAATAATAGTGACAACGTGAAAAAATCTGGAGCTACAAAACTAATGCGTCAAACAGAGCCAAAACAAATCTTTTAAGTCAACAAAAACGTTGCAATTTATCAATGAGGTTTTTAAAATTAATTGTCAACTTCAGTATAGTTATTTTTTCTTTCTTATGAAATAAATAGGAGTCAAGTGTCTGTGGTACACATAAAGTTCCAATGAGTTTAAAAGACACATTGTCACTTAAAAAATTTATAAAATATCTGTAATTTCAAATCTATAGCAGGTTACAACTAGACCAAAATGAGAAATAGGCTGTCACAATGTGTCATTTGCATATAGAGTGCATATATTTGCATATACATTTAATTATTAAACTTGATCTTCTGTCCTAATAGGTGTTCACAATTCCTGGTGTCAGTGCTTCCGGAAATGCAACCTCAGTACAGATAGGAAATATTTTCTGATACCACCCTACTCCTAGCTGCCTGGAAGTGAGTCTTTTACTAGCAGCCTTCAGATGAAGATACAGAACTCTCAGCTCTGCCTACACCATGATGGCCTGGACGCTGCCATGCTTCCTTCCTTGATGATAATGGGATGAACCTCAGAACCTGTAAGCCAGCTCCAATTAAATGTTGTTCTTGTAAGAGTTGCCTTGGTCACATACAAAAATCACCATACCCCAGGTAGTGATACCTGGCTGCCAATGAGTCCTATGCCCAAACCATCAGAGTGTTCTGTACTTTGGGTAGTCACTCCAGAACATGTTCATAATATTTCTACTTTTCTGTAGTCTGACAATTGATCAAACCAACATTTTCTCTGAGTGTTTTATTCAACTTGTCATTCATATATGCATCAAGCATTCAGGGTTAGACTTACCAATATATTCAACTCTTATGGCCAACAGGACCTTGCTTATTATCAATTCCAAAAGCCATCATGAGTCCGATCACTCCAATCTTTCAATGAAGAGTAAGATTCTGAAAAGCTTGTACAAGAAACTAAGTAAATGTAGAGATGCAGAGAAATGTCACAGTCACTAATGTATAATCTATAGGTAGTGGATAGCAACAAGTTGTCTTTGCTGTCAAGATGAGATGAAGTGACTGACCATGGGATTTCACCACTCATTTCTGCAACTTTGCATGAGTAAATGGCTGTCCCCAAAATTTAAGAAAATATATTTCTACTTGTAGGCTGATTAGTTTTTATCAATATAACATAAACAAGAGCCCCATAGGAAGGGATGACCTCAGTTGAGAAATTACCTCCATCAATTGCCAAGTCCATGAGCCATTTTCCTGATTAATAATTGATATAGGATGACCATCTTGCAGCTGGTAGTGCCACCTCTGGTTAGGTAGCTCTAGAAGGTATAAAAAAAGCAAACTGAGCAAGCCACATAAGCAAGCCAGAAAGAAGTCTTCTTATAGCCTCTGCATCAGGTACGGCCTCCAGATTCCTGCCTTGAGTTCCCTCAATGACGGACTGTCACCTGCAAGATGTAATAATCCCTTTCGTATCCAAGATGCTTTTGATCTTTATTCATTACAGTGACAATTAAGCAAACCAGATAAGCTGTGTTTATCAATCTGTTTACTTTTGAAATGTAGAATAGCTTACATGATTTGAAATAATATTGAAGTCACATAATTCTCCTTTCCCCTAAAATATTTTCTTTATCTTAGACATTTTGCCACATTTGAAATTTAACTGTGTATAAAAACCTCAGTCTTCAACAATGATATAAATAACCTTCTTCATCAGTACTAACAATTCACCTTCCTCTGTCTTCTTTGTCACTTTGGTTAAAAAACATATTCGATTATATTCTCCAATGGGCATCCAGTCCAGTAGATGTTGTCTTTCATCAATTGTCTCAAAGTATACTCTTTTTGCTTTAGTCAATATTTGGAAAAATTCTTTCTCATCCATTCTTCCACCTTTGAAGTGTCTATAACACTTTCTCCTTTATTTTATATGACACAAATCAGCCTAATTTCTCATAAATACAAACTACATACATAAATCTTTTTGCCACCTATCAAATTCACAGAGTCCTTTATTCTCTTTCTTAATCCAAACTATCTGTTCCTCGGGACGTTTACAGAGATATTCTAGAACTATGTACTATTGGTAGACTAGATGGCTCCCTTATTACTCATAGCCCACAGTTCCTCCTTTCTTTGATTAATCCATCATTTTACTTAAGAATACCTTGAAGTCAGTTTCTTAGAATAGTTACACAAAACAGGAATAAGAACAAGAAGTCAGTGAGTGGCTTTAAGGGTGTTTTCTAATAATATTGAAGTAGAGGAGACTTACTGGTCTGAGCTGGCTGGACATTTTACATTTGATTGCTTTCAACTCCCTATTTCTTGGAAAACTGCTCTGTTGCCGTATTCAGTTTGATTTTATGGCATCTAGTAAGGGTGACTTCATTCTATAATGCCTTTATTTTCTGGAGCTCAGTTCAGGAGCTTTAGTAGAAAACAACTTCCCAAGCATTTAATTTATTGTCTCTCACACTGTCAGGCAGGTCTGTACACTCAGACTATTGAAGAAATAAAGGAGGTGATTTGAGGTTAACATAAAAACATTATGATTTCTACCTTGCTGTCCTTGAGCAAGAGTGGGTATTGTTTTGTAAGTAAATGCAAGCAATCCTACAGGAAGCCTATGGAAAAGATCAGAAGACTCTGCCCAACATCCAATACCAACATCAACTTGCAGCCATATGTGTGAGGCATTTGAGGAGTCAATGATCCGTCTCTGGCCAGTCTTCCAGATGAGCACATCAATAGATGATTTTTTTATTTCAAGACTATGGAACTTAAACTGGAATCACACCTAAAGATGCTCCCAAAATGGGTTTTAAGCCATTAATGTCTAAAGTATTTTGTTATTTGTTATGAGTCAACTAATATACATTGTACAAAGTTTTCATGTACATTGAAATCTGTACAGTAGTGAAACATTTAAAATGTTCTCTTGAATCAGCAACAAAATGAAGAACCATTATATGACCATGAATTTTCAATCTCATATACAAAGAAGTGCCACCATCCTAAGAAAATGGTGTGGAAATTGCAAATTGTTGCTATGGTTTGTAAGTTCTCCTCAAAGGTCTGTGTATTAAAAAAAAGCTTGGTTCCCAATCAGGATATGATTTGATATGATACGATATGAAATGATATGATATGGTATGATATGATATGATATGATATGATATGATATGATATGATATGATATGATGATAGTATGCCCTGGATTGGCATATTAGGAACTAGGCCTATGCTCTTTCCCTTTGTTTCCCAGGTGCCATTAGAGAGGCAGCTTGCTCTACATGTCCTACCCCATATTGAGCCTTGCCTTATGAGAAGACCAAAGGCAACAAGGCTAAGAGATCGTGGGCTGAAACAACTAAACTCATGAGACAAAATAAATATGGCCTCCTCTTAAATTGAACATATCATGACCTTCTGGTGTTTGGGATGTGTGTGTTCAGGTACACAGGTGCAATGAACATGTGTGTGAGTCAAGCGGAGGCCACAGGACCTCAGGTATTGTTCTTTAAACACCACCCACCATCTTCTTAAATCAAGGGCTGTCAATGGTCTAATATTTTCCAAGTAAACTAGCCTAGATGGCCAACAAGCCCCTTTGTCTGCTTCCCCAGTACTACCTCATACAAACCCACAGACCACACCTGGAGAGATATATAATGGAAATTTTTGATTTTAGAAATGCTCAGGAGATTAAAGAATGCACACCTCCTAGTATGTCTCTTCTGGCCCTCCCAGATGATTAAGAGAGTTCTAATATATTGAGTGGATCAATCTTTGATGGATTTATAATACAGTTTCACTGATGAGGAGCTGACATCAAACTGAGAGAAATGAGACATGGCATGGGTCCTTAGCCCTGTTATATTCCTGATCACTTCTGTTGTCCTCTCTGATTTCTGCCCATGTCCGGTTCCCTTGCTTTGGGCACCCACACCATGATGTTTACTTTGCTGTGTAAATTCTGAAGCCAAAATGATCAATGTAATAGATAATTCAAGAGAATTAACAGATGCTTTGTTTTTCACTAAAGCCTTATATGAAGACCAAGGAACACAACTCCTGGTTTCCAGGAGAAGAGTAAGGGTGAACGTCATTCACAGATGATGTAGCAGCTGTCAGTACTCAACATGTGGACATATTCTCCAGAGTGCAAAAGGGAAGAGTGACCTCTTCCCATCGGGAACCTGCAGGCTTCACTTTCATGTTTTTCCACACTCTGTGTGCTCCAAAAACTGTGAATGGATTCCTTCTATAAGATCCCTTACTATTCGGTGTTAGTGGTGTCCAGTCACTAAGCTAGGAGCAAAAGTAGAGTATATGTGAGTCTTCTTGGATGTTGGAATGTGCTAGATCTTGATCACATAGTGGCTAGGGGATTGTTCATATGAATAAACACTAATTAGGATGAATATGTCTGTGTTCTTTACTACATGAACTCTAACTCAATAAGCTAAAATGAAAGATATTTAAAATAAGCAATCTACTTATTATGTAATGGCTATTAACTTAGCAGGATTGGAACTACCTGGGATATAAGCCTCTGGGTACACCTGTGATGCACTGTCTAGATTAGGCAAGTTTCTGGACTAGCCTGTGGTGGATTTGCATGGTTAACTGATGTGGAGGTAGGTCCTCACCCCTGTGGTAGCATTGGTTCTCTGTGTTGGGCTTCTGGAATGTATAAATGGACCAGTAAGCTTAACATATACCCACTGCTCTCCACTCTCTGATTGTGACTGTACAGTGACCAGCCAGCCTCCTGCTCCTGCCATCATGCCATCCCTACTTGCTACTATGTCTTCCTCACAATGATGAAATGTCTTCTGGAAATGTAAGCCAAAATAAACCACTCCTCTGAGTTGCTATTGACAGATGATTTTATCGCAAAAACAGGAAAGAAACTAAGAAAATTTAATACTGATCTGTCAGACATTTAGGATAAAATTTAAAGCAGAGGAATGCCCATTATTATCAACTCTATTCAACATTGTAAGGAGATGTAAAAAGCTCTTTGTTCCAGCATGAAAAGAAAAACTAAACAAAAGGAAAATGCATGTGATTTGGATAAAAAAGAGCAAAACAGTTACCATCCATACTATGTATATGTATATTCATTATATATATATATATGTCTAAAAACAAACTCAATATATAAATATATTTCTATATTGCGATAGATATACTTGAAAGCAAGTTTTTCTTAAGATACCATTTACCTTAGCATCGAGATATATCATAAATTCCCACGAGTAAGATATCAACACAGAGAACCTCCAACACTGAGAAAAATTGCAGTCCTCTGAGAAAATGAGGCTTTCCATATTACGATCGTCAGAATAGAAACGACACCAATTATCTCCAAATTGATCTATAAATTAAAGGAAATCCTAGGTTGTGCTTGTAAATTACTAAGCTCATTCTAAAATATATGTGAGAATGTGATCACTAAGAATATGTAAGTCCACAAAAGAAAAACGAAAATTGGAGGAGTTTTATTACCAGATATCAAAACTCTGTATAAAGCTATACTAATTAAGGCCATGTGGTGACACTGTAAGATAGACTAATAAATTATGGAACCAGAATATAGGAGCTGAAGAAGAGTCTATACTTAGACAGTCACTTGATTTATCTTAAAGAAGACTCTGTAATACAGCATGGAAAATAGAGTCCCTTCAGTAATTGATGCTGAGTCAACCAGATATTCATATCGAAAACTATTTAATCTTGACACATTCCTCACACCATATGCAAAAAATCAATTCCAGAATGACTGTAAATCTAAATGTGATTAAATGAGGCACTAAAACTTCTGGAAGAAAATATGCTAGACTTCATTTTCAAGCTTGAAGTTGGCAGAGATTTATTTTGCTAGATATAAAAACATAAAGTGTAAAATAAATAAAAGGTTGATTAATGATTTACATTAAAGTTTAAAATATCTATGAACTAAAACATCATTAAAGGAAATGGTAAACCAAGTAGCAGGAGAAAAATTTGCATATACATTTCATGCATACACACACACACAAACACACACACACACACACACACATATAGATATATAGACAGACAGACAGATAGATAGATAGATAGATAGATAGATAGATAAAGATAGATATGTATATATATGTATATATATACATGGTTAAATATATCTAGAATATATGGAGAACTATTATAATTAAAGGAAAATAAGCCAAAAAGAAAATGAACAGGCTAAGTAAAGATTTTTAACTAATTTAATTATATTCATTTTGAGATCTGGCCTAAGTATGAAGGCCTAGCTGGCCTGGAATCAATACGCAAACTAGACTGGACTTGAACTCACAGAGTTATACCTCCCTCTATCTCTGAGTATTGGCTGAATAGATAATTTTAAAGAAAATACACTAATGTCAAAGGAGAGAGAATTTGCTAACTTAAAAATATTGAGATTGAAGTAGACTGACTTAGCATCAAGTTAAATGGTTATAATAAAATTCAAATTGAAACATTAGCAATGGTATAAAATATTGATCAAATCATGTCATCATGGGAATCCTCATCTTCATATACCATTAGAATGTCAGTTGATTCAGACACTTCAAGTAAATCTCAGAGAATTTGCTCATTAATGTGAATAAAACTATTGCCTATGGCCCATTAATTACATTTTTACATATTACAGGCTTATATAATAAACATATACATATATATATACACAAAAGAGCATAACTATACAAGAAAGATTCAACAAATCCATATTAATCACAAGAAATCTTGTACTTTATTATCCCATATAAAATTTATCAAAAAGTTGATCTTTCACATTTGATACTATGTGGTATCCACATAAGATTTGTGTAAATTTTGTATATGAAAGATATTATTTAAAAGCAAATACATGTTTGAGCATTGTTAGCAGTCTATATCCTAGAAACTACACAACTACAATTAAATCCCTACCATGAAAAAATATATGCGCAATGATGCCAATCACAGCCTTTCTCATGATCAAAGAAACAGAAATAAATGTCGCTTAGTTAGGAAATGTGAAATGATAATATGTACACTTCATGCCATATTATGTGAGTACTAATATAAGTGGGTTACAGTATTTCACTTAGAAAACTATCTAGAGTTCTCTGTACCCAAATCCCGTGGGAGGGAGAGCTAAACCTTCAGAAGGGCAGACATGCCTGGGAAGCCAGAAGAGACTACACTCTGCCCACATTTCTGACTCCAGAGGAAAACACCTAAGGCCATCTGGGACCCCGGTGCATGGGGGCTCCGTCAAAAGGCAGCGCAGACTCTCCTGGTTGATGCCCTCACTTAGAGCTCAAAAGCAGTCCCCCACGAGCAACTTGAGCTGCAGGACCACAGGTAAGATCAACTTTTCTGCTCCAAGCGACCTGCCTGGTGGACTGAGGACACAGGACCACAGGATCAGTTAAAGACCAGTTGACAGGAAAGACTACACGCCAGAAAGCAGAACACTTTGCTCCCATAACTGGCTGAAAGAAAACAGGAATACAGCACTCCTGACACACAGGCCTATAGGATGGTCTAGCCATTGTCAGAAATAGCAGAACAAGGTAACACCAGAGACAAGCTGATGGCGAGAGGAAGGCACAGGAACCCAAGCAACAGAAACCAAGACTACATGACATCATCGGACACCAATTCTCCCACCAAAGCAAACACTGAATATCCAAACACACTAGAAAAGCAAGCTCTAGATTTAAATCACATTTGATCATGATGCTGGAGGACCTCAAGAAAGACATGAAGAACTCCCTTAGAGAAATGCAGGAAAACATAAATAAACAAGTAGAAGCCTATAGAGAGGAATCACAAAAATCCCTGAAAGAATTCCAGGAAAACATAATCAAACAGGTGAAGGAATTAAAAATGGAAATAGAAGCAATTAAGAAAGCACAAAGGGAGACAACCCTGGATATAGAAAACCAAAGGAAGAGAAAGGAGCCGCAGATACAAGCATCACCAACAGAATACAAGAGATAGAAGAGAGAATCTCAGGAGCAGAAGATTCCATAGAAATCATCGACACAATGTCAAAGATAATGTAAAATGGAAAAAGCTACTGGTTCAAAACATACAAGAAATCCAGGACTCAATGAGAAGGTCAAACCTAAGGATAATGAGTATAGAAGAGAGTGAATACTCCCAGCTCAAAGGACCAGTAAATATCTTCAACAAAATCATAGAAGAAAACTTCCCTAACCTAAAGAAAGAGATGCCCATAAACATACAAGAAGCCTACAGAACTCCAAATGGATTGGACAAGAAAAGAAACTCCTCCTGTCACATAATAGTCAAAACACCAAATGCACAAAATAAAGAAAGAATATTAAAAACAGTAAGGGAAAAAGGTCAAGTAACACATAAAGGCAGACCTATCAGAATCATACCAGACTTCTCGCCAGAGACTATAAAAGCCAGAAAATCCTGGACAGATGTCATACAGACCCTAAGAGAACACAAATGCCAGCCCAGGTTACGGTATCTAGCAAAACTCTCAATTAACATAGATGGAGAAACCAAGATATTCCATGACAAAACCAAATTTACACAATGTCTTTCTACAAATCCAGCCCTACAAAGGATAATTAATGGTAAAGCCCAACATAAGGAGGCAAGCTACACCCTAGAAAAAGCAAGAGACTAATTGTCTTGGAAACAAAACAAAGAAGAAAAGCACACAAACAAAATCTCACATCCAAATATGAATATAACTGGAAAAAATAATTACTATTCGTTAATATCTCTCAACATCAATGGTCTCAACTCCCCCAAAAAAGACATAGATTAACAAACTGGATATGCAAGGAGGACCCTGCATTCTGCTGCCTACAAGAAACACACCTCAGAGACAAAGACAGACATTACCTCAGAATGAAAGGCTGGAAAACAACTTTCGAAGCAAATGGTCTGAAGAAGCAAGCTGGAGTAGCCATTCTAATATCGAATAAAATCGATTTTCAACGAAAAGTCATTAAAAAGATAAGGAAGGACACTTCATATTCATCAAAGGAAAAATTCACCAAGATAAACTCTCAATCCTAAATATCTATGCTCCAAATACAAGGGCACCTACATACATAAAAGAATATACCTTACTACCTTACTAAAGCTCAAAGCACACATTGCACCTTACACAATAATAGTAGGAGATTTCAACAACCCACTCTCATCAATGGACAGATCATGGAAACAGAAATTAAACAGAGACGTAGACAGACTAAGAGAAGTCATGAGCCAAATGGACTTAACAGATATTTATAGAACATTCTATCCTAAAGCAAAAGGATATACCTTCTTCTCAGCTCCTCATGGTACTTTCTCCAAAATTGACCATATAATTGGTCAAAAAACGGGCCTCAACAGGTACAGAAAGATAGAAATAATCCCATGCGTGCTATCGGACCACCACGGCCTAAAACTGGTCTTCAATAACAATAAGGGAAGAATGCCCACATATACGTGGAAATTGAACAATGCTCTACTCAATGATAACCTGGACAAGGAAGAAATAAAGAAAGAAATTAAAAGACTTCTTAGAATTTAATGAAAATGAAGGACAACATACCCAAACTTATGGGACACAATGAAAGCTGTGCTAAGAGGAAACTCTATAGCTCTGAGTGCCTGCAGAAAGAAACAGGAGAGAGCATATCTCAGCAGCTTGACAGCACACCTAAAAGCTCTAGAACAAAAAAAGCAAATACACCCAGGAGGAGTAGAAGGCAGGAAATAATCAAACTCAGAGCTGAAATCAACCAAGTAGAAAAAAAAAAGGACCAAAGAAAGAATCAACAGAATAAAAAATTGGTTCTTTGAGAAAATCAACAAGATAGATAAACCCTTAGCCAGACTAACGAGAGGACACAGAGAGTGTGTCCAAATTAACAAAATCAGAAATGAAAAGGGAGACATAACTACAGAATCAGAGGAAATTAAAAAAATCATCAGCTCCTACTACAAAAGCCTATATTCAACAAAACTTGAAAATCTGCAGGAAATGGACAATTTCCTAGAAAGATACCAGGTACCGAAGTTAAATCAGGAACAGATAAAACATTTAAACAACCCCATAACTCCTAACAAAATATAAACAGTCATTAAAGGTCTCCCAACCAAAAAGAGCCCAGGTCCAGATGGGTTTAGTGCAGAATTCTATCAGACCTTCATAGAAGACCTAATACCAATACTATCCAAACTATTCCACAAAATTGAAACAGACGGAGTACTCCCGAGTTCCTTCGATGAAGCCACAATTACTCTTATACCTAAACCACATAAAGACTCAACAAAGAAAGAGAACTTCAGACCAATTTCCCTTATGAATATCGACACAAAAATACTCAATAAAATTCTGCAAACCAAATCCAAGAGCACATCAAAACAATCATCCACTATGATCAAGTAGGCTTCATCCCAGGCATGCAGGGATGGTTTAATATACGGAAAACCATCAACGTGATCCATTATATAAACAAACTGAAAGAACAAAACCACATGATCATTTCATTAGATGCTGAGAAAGCATTTGACAAAATTCAACACCCCTTCATGATAAAAGTCCTGGAAAGAATAGGAATTCAAGGCCCATACCTAAACATAGTAAAAGCCATATACAGCAAACCAGTGGCTAACATTAAACTAAATGGAGAGAAACTTGAAGCAATCCCACTAAAATCAGGGACTAGACAAGGCTGCCCACTCTCTCCCTACTTATTCAATATAGTTCTTGAAGTTCTAGCCAGAGCAATCAGACAACAAAAGGAGATCAAAAGGGATACAGATTGGAAAGAAGAAGTCAAAATATCACTATTTGCAGATGATATGATAGTATATTTAATGATCCCAAAAGTTCCACCTAGAGAACTTAAACCTGATAAACACCTTCAGCAAAGTGGCTGGGTATAAAATTAACTCAAATAAATCAGTAGCCTTCCTCTACACAAAAGAAAACAAGCCGAGAAAGAAATTAGGAAATGACACCTTCATAATAGTCCCAAATAATATAATTATACCTGGTGTGACTTTAACCACAAGTGAAAGATCTGTGTGATAAGAACTTCAAACCTCTGAAGAAAGAAATTGAAGAAGACTCAGAAGATGGAAAGATTTCCATGCTCATGGATTGGCAGGATTAATATAGTAAAAATGGCCATTTTACCAAAAGCGATCTACAGATTCAATGCAATCCCCATCAAAATACCAATCCAATTCTTCAGAGAGTTAGACATGAACAATTTCCAAATTCATCTGAATAACAAAAACCCAGGATAATTAAAACTATCCTCAACAATAAAAGGATTGGGGGAATCACAATGCCTGAACTCAAGCAGTATTACAGAGCAATAGTGATAAAAAAAAAAAAACTGCATGGTATTGGTACAAGGACAGACAGATAGACCAGTGCAATAAATTGAAGACCCAGAAATGAAACCCACACACCTATGGCGCTTGATTTTACAGGAGCCAAAACCATCCAATGGAAAAAGATAGCATTTTCAACAAATGGTGCTGGTTCAACTGGAGGTCAACATGTAGAAGAATGCAGATCGATCCATGCTTATCACCCTGTACAAAGCTTAAGTCCAAGTGGATCAAGGACCTCCACATCAAACCAGATACACTCAAACTAATAGAAGAAAAACTAGGGAAGCATCTGGAACACATGGGCACTGGAGAAAAAAATTTCCTGAACAAAACACCAATGTCTTATGCTCTAAGATCAAGAATCGACAAATGGGATCTCATAAAACTGCAAAGCTTCTGTAAGGCAAAGGACACTGTGGTAAGGACAAAATGGCAACCAATAGATTGGGAAAAGATCTTTACCAATCCTACAACAGATAGAGGCCTTATATCCAAAATATACAAAGAACTCAAAAAGTTAGACCGCAGGGAGACAAATAACGCTTTTAAAAAAAATGCGGTTCAGATCTAAACAAAGAATTCACAGCTGAGGAATGCTGAATGGGTGAGAAACACCTAAAGAAATCTTCAACATCTTTAGTCATCAGGGAAATGCAAATCAAAACAACCCTAAGATTTCACCTCACACCAGTCAGAGTGGCTAAGATCAAAAACTCAAGTGACAGCAAATGCTGGCGAGGATGTGGAGAAAGAGGAACACTCCTCCATTGTTGGTGGGATTGCAGACTGGTACAACCATTCTGGAAATCAATCTGGAGGTTCCTCAGAAAATTGGACATTGAACTGCCTGAGGACCCAGCTATACCTCCCTTGGGCATATACCCACAAGATGCCCCAACATATAACAAAGACACGTGCTCCACTATGCTCATAGCAGCCTTATTTATAATGGGCAGAAGCTGGGGTTGGGTTTGGCTCAGTGGTAGAGCGCTTGCCTAGGAAGCGCAAGGCCCTGGGTTCGGGTCCCCAGCTCAAAAAAAAAAAAAAAAAAAAAAAAAAAATAATGGGCAGAAGCTGGGAAGAACCCAGATGCCCTTCAACAGAGGAATGGATACAGAAAATGTGGTACATCTACACAATGGAATATTACTCAGCTATCAAAAACAATGACTTTATGAAATTCATAGGCAAATGGATGGAACTGGAAAATATCATCCTGAATGAGGTAACCCAATCACAGAAAAACACACATGGTATGCACTCATTGATAATTGGATATTAGCCCAAATGCTTGAATTACCCTAGATGCACAGAACACATGAAACTCAAGAAGGATGACCAAAATGTGAATGCTTCACTCCTTCTTTAAAAGAGGAACAAGAATCCCCTTGGCAAGGAATAAGGAGGCAAAGTTTAGAATAGATGCAGAAGGAACACCCATTCAGAGCCTGCCCCACATGTGGCCCATACATATACAGCCACCAAACTAGATAAGATGGATGAAGCAAAGAAGTGCAGGCCAACAGGAACCGGATGTAGATCTCTCCTGAGAGACACAGCCAGAATACAGCAAATACATAGGTGAATGCCAGCATCAAAGCACTGAACTGAGAACGGGACCCCCGTTGAAGGAATCTTAGAAAGGACTAAAAGAGTTTGAAGGGACTTGAGACCCCATATGAACAACAATGCCAACCAACCAGAGCTTCCAGGACTAAGGCACTACCCAAAGACTACACATGGACTGACCCTGGGCTCCAACTTCATAGGTAGCAATGAATAGCCTAGTAAGAGCACCAGTGGAAAGAGAAGCCCTTGGTCCTGCCAAGACTGAACCCTCAGTGAATGTGATTGTAGGGGGGAGGGTGGTAATGGGGGGAGGATGGGGAGGGGAACACCCATACAGAGGGGATGGGGAGGGGTTAGGGGTATGTTGGCCGTGAAATTGGGAAGGGGAGTAAAAATTGAAATGTAAATAAGAAATACTCAAGTTAAAAAGATGGGAAAAAAGAAAAAGAAAAGAAAACTATGTATATAACAAGGCAAAATGTTGAAATTGAGGAATGTATACAGAATCGTCATTTTCTATAAAAATCACTAAATAACTGTTTGAGTACATAGACATTGGTCCTATGTGTTTAAAACAATATTACTGTGAAATCATCTTCAATGACATATTTCTTCTTCAGTAAGAGATAATGAATGAAACACTTAGCAGGAGAATCATCCAAATTTATTGTGTATTCAAAATCATAAAATATTAGAGACTTTAAAGAAAAAGCAAAAGACCAAAATTTCCATACAAAGAAAACCTGGCTCTGACCATCAATGTGAAATATTTGAAAAATACTGCTGTTTAGCCACATTTCCAAACCCTAAAATTCTCTCTCCATACATGAAAACCACACATCATACAGAACCTTAGAACTACATGAACACTCCACAGGACCCAACCAGAACTGAAAACTCCAAGGAGCAAATTCATTATTAAGCTAATACATCAGGTACAGGAAGGCATCCCAGGCCCTATAAATACAAGGTGGGTGTGACCACATCAGAACATCGCACTTGAAATTCATGTGCACCAAGATTAACAACCCATCATACCTGAAAGTACTAAGGAAAGTGTGACCCCCTCACAATTCCTAGGCAGAAATTTGATCCAACAGGTAACTTGTCTGAACTCTACTGAAATATTGCATTCTAGTTTGGCCAGGAACGCAGAAGCACAAGCTGGATCCTTCCCCACTGTCTATAAGGCAACTCACAGAAGGAAGATGAACAGCACCATCTAAGCAAGCAAGAGATATTGTCTGATGCTATAATTTCAATTTGTGCTATATTTCTGCTTTTTAATCTTTGCTTGTATTTACTAGGTCAGTCAAGTCTCTTCTGTTGAAAAGTAATCGAATCAAGGAAAGATCTAAGAACTAACTGTAAGAATTCATGGGTCTTATATGATATCAGAGAATGTATTCAGCCTAATTTGGGCCTTGTTGGAGAAAAAAGCTAAAGGATATTACCTCAAAATCCCCAATTCTCAACCTCACACATTAACTATGATCTTTTGGAGCCAATTCCATATTCCCAGAGATAATCCCTTAAATACTCAATATTTATAGGTATGGTCTTTGGCTCTCAAAACGGTAAGTATTAGACATGGTATTCAGCTTTTCTTACCTTGTATATGAGAGAATTCAAATCAGTCACGGGATTTTCTATCTCATCACTTATAGCACAAAGTATTTTGATGCTATTCACCCCACCCCCTAACTCTAGATCTACCCTCCTTCCTTACACACCCAACTTTATGTCCTTGTTTTAAAAACAGATCAAGTATGCCTTATGCTTCCTATATACGTTTGGGTATATGGTGTTCCACTGGAGCATGATTTACTCACCAGGGACGCCACCCTTAAATGAAACTGACTCTACCTCTCCCTGCGGCTGTCAATTGCTAATAGGTCCTTAGGTGGGGCAGGACTTCACGCCTACCTCCTCTCTCCATGCTGGGATTTTGTCTGGCTTGAATTTGCACAGGTCTTGTGCAAGCCATCTCAACTGATGGGAGTTCCTATGTGCAACTGCCCTGCTATGTCTAGAATATGTTTGCTTCCTTGTCATCTGCTGTCACCTCTCCTTCACACAATCTTTCTACCCAATCTTCTGCAGTGACCCCTGAGCCATGGGAGCTGGGGTTGTGAGATGATTGTCCCTCTTAATGCTTTGAATTTGTTTCATCAGCAACTTCTGCAGTTATTTTACTTTTTGCACCTTGAACAGTTGTGGACTTAATCAACACTCACTGTAAACAGAAGCTTTTCTGATGAGGGTTAAGAGACATACTAATCTATGGGTTTAACAATAAATCATTAGGAGCCCCTATAATATTATGTCCATTTAAGAGAATAATAATAATGGGGTTTTACCCCCGTGGGGCTTATGAGCTGCCTAACCACAGGTTCTTATAGCTATGGTCAATATGAGAAACAGCTTCCAAATTGTAGAGCAGCCTTGAAACCCAATCAGGAAAAAGTTAGCCATCCATGAATTTTGTGACACTATTGTACCAATCAGCATGTCTTGTCAGGCTGCTCGTTGATGTGGCTCTCAGGGATCACAGCTGGATAAGACTGGTGATTGCGTTTCCTTCTAAGAGTGTACATAGTATCCCTCCTCACTGTGAAGCCAGTAGAGATGAAGCTTCCAGATCAGTACCAGCTTGATATTTCCATGTTCTATGACTCAGGCCAACACTCTTCATCAGCTGACTTTTCCAGCAGCAGACTCCTTATACTTACCTTGGCTTTGAATTTATATCATCAGCAAACAACCTTCCTACACACACACACACACACACACACACACACACACACACACACACGCGCACACACACACACTCAAACCTAGGTTAAGTGATTTGGCTACATAAAAACTCTCTGACTTTAATGATTATACTTGAGTTTTTCTCTTCCTTGTGGAATTATGAGATCTATATGAATGGACATGTTGCCCTTGCAGTTTTTGAGATCTATGTCCAACAGCTACAATGATAGGGCCATCAACACCAGTCTTTGCTGTGGAAATGACATCGAAATTTTAAGGATAACAGTTAATGTTCCAGGCTAGTTTTGTAAGACAGTAAGCACTGTATTCAATTTTTTTACAGCTAGCCATGTGACATAAGAACCCAAAAGGTGGGGTTGGGGATTTAGCTCAGTGGTAGAGTGCTTGCCTAGCAAGTGCAAGGCCCTGGGTTCGGTCTCCAGCTCTGAAAAAAAGAAAAAGAAAAAAAAAGAAAAAAAGAAAAAAAAAGAGCCCAAAAGGTAGCAACTTCGAAGACAACTACCCTTAAAACCAAGAATTTAGAGTCTGGTCTGTGCATATCGGAAGGACAGCATGGCTTACACTAGTCTCACTTCCTAGTAGAAATGTTCGTTTCTAGAGAGTGTTGTTACATTTTCAGAGGTAGACATCAGAGCCTTGATATTCTCAGGGGTGTGATGATGATAACTTTGAACCTTGAGTTTTGGGGAGAGTTGAGCAGAGACTACTTTGATGTATTTGTTTTCTAGAGTGTCATAAGGAAATATCACAGCACAAACTTGGAGCTGTCACAGTGGAAATTAATTTTGCTTACACTTGTAGAAACTACAATTCAAAGCTCAGGATGTGCATAGCTTTGGCTTCCCTGAGGTCCCACTCCTGGGCCCAGAGCTGGCTGTCCTCACAGGACCTTCCTTCCTTCAGTGATCATATTCCTGTGTAACTTCCTTTTCTTGTGAGGGCACCAGATTTACTGAACTAGATCCCCATCCTTAGGACTTCATTTAATTTTAATTCAATAAAAGACCTGTCTCCAAATGCAGACACTCTAAGGTTCAGAGATTCAATTTAATTAAATACGGTAGAATGTATTAGAGTACAAAAGACCTAATAAATCCTAAGATACTGTGGTTACATTGGTATCTACTATTTAAAAAATTCATTTATTTATAGTTATTTATTTAATATATATGAGTGTTATGTCTTCACACACACACACACACACACACACACACACACACACACACACATACACACACACCAGGAGAGGACATTAGATCCCATTACAGATGGATATAAGCCACCATGTGGGAATTGAATTCAGAACCTCTGAAAGAGCAGTCAGTGCTCTTAACTGCTGAGCCATCTCTCCAGCCCCAGGATCAGCTCTTTAAAGGATTGGTCTTTGATCATCATCTCAGTTAGGTAAAGGCACCTGCTACCAGGCCTGGTGACATGAGTTCAGGCCCCTAAACACAAATGACGAAAGGAGAAAACCAAAGGGTCCAAAAGTTGACCTCTGATCTCCACAGGTACACTGACACACACACACCCAGACACATACACATTAACCTATATACAAAAATAATAAAGAAAAACTCAAGTTTTTGAGAATTGATGTTTAGTGTTGCTGCATTTTGATCTTATACATGCATGCATATGTATGTTTCCATTAATGGTAATCACGTAAATATTTTATGAAGTATTCACATTTAACAAGTATATGACTTATAATTCTGATGTAGATCTCAAAGAAAATTGCATTTTGCTATTAAGATTACATAGTAATTTCACTCCCAATAGAGCTACCTATTTTATGAAAACCATTAAAAGAAAATAGCCTTAGTCATGAAATAGCCAAGAAACCCACACACCCAGGCAGCTAAATTTCTCACATCATCATCCATTTCATAGAAGGAATAAAAAGAAAACTTCAATATCCACTATAGTGCCACCCTTCCAGCCCCTGCATATGAATATTTGGACTATATTTACATCATTGGTATGATCCCCTATAGTGAATTTTAATGCTTAGATATGAGAAAAATACTAAAAGCTCATTACTATTTTCCAAAGACTTAGTTAAAATTGGTTTTAGATACTGACCAGATGTTCCCTCTTCCTTCTTACTCATTTCCTCCTAATGTGTGACGTATCCTCAGCCTGTTTCTAAGTCAAGGGATTTGCCATGCGCCCCACATTGTGGAAGCCAATTCATCAATGAGAGGTAGAAGAGCTGAGCCTGAGTGAACAAATTTGCTGCATGACAGAGCTGGTGTCTTTTTCGACAGAAGCGGTTCCAATCCCCTGTTTAATGTGATCAGAGAAGAAGTCTATGAACTGTTTGAATTGGAATGAAAAACCATAATGACAACGTTTATAACATCTGTCACATTAGATTTGCTTGGTCTGTATATCTCTCTCTGGAATAATAGTGATTTATACAAATTGCCTCTCACTGCAATTTATATCCGTGTAAAGATGCCACCAGATATATGGAGAATTTTATTTGCTTCGAACTGAATGTCTGTTTAATTGTATTTGCCACTAAATGAAAATACTACCCTCTGGCATATCTGTTCAGATATAATGGTTAATTTATTTTTTTAGTTTTATAACTTCATCCTCTCCTACTTGTTAGGCACTTGGACGCATAACTCTTCCTTTTGTCGGATATGCATGTATGTATAGGAGACACCTTCATCTCACAGACCTACTAGTGATAATTTTATTGTCCTACGAACTTCTTTGCCTAGGTAACTCTTTCTTGTGGATGACAGAAACCCTCTAGGGCTAGAATTACTATAGCAATTATTCCATTGCAGAGGACAGGATTTAATTTTGCCCTGTGGAGGACGTTTGATGGCAGGGGACATTTTTGTCATGACACGCACAGAACAGTGCTTTGTTCTCATATAGAGAGCAAAGATTCTGTTAACCACATTACAGCTCACAAGACGGTTTCCACAATACTCTGCCCAGTCATCTTGTCAGTAGTACAGATGTTGATAAACTTTGAACGACATGACTATGTCCACAATGAAATGGTGTTGCACTGTTCGAGCCTCCCCATATAAACCCATACATGTCCACTGTGAAGAAACAGTTATTTATAATTCAGAGGTCAGCTGGATAACCATGTGCCATTCAGGTGAGTATCCAGAAAACCTCTCCATTACCCCCTTTGCCCTTTAGAGATCCTTGAATTCCTTCTGATTACTTCTATACTGCTCCCCATAGGGAGAACTCAGGGGACTAACTTTCCTTAGAGAGTCCTCATGGAAAAAGAATGGAAAAAAATCTGTATTACTACACTCATAGATCAGAGCATCTCGTAAATCATCCCTGTGATCTCTCGCCTCAATATCATGATACTTTCCACAAGATCCCATGATCCTCCACCTCTGCCACCATCTTGCTTTTGTGAATCACTCCTTAGCTCTTCAATCTTCACCATTCACTTGCTCTCCTGAAATAACTCCTTGCCCCTTCACTTCTACCCTCATAATCCTCACCCTCCCTCATACCACCACCATGCTGCCCCACTTCCAACAGAATCGTCCTCTCTTGAAGCATCTTGCCATTATCCTATCTGGGAATAACTAGTTTCCATGGATTGCCCAGTTGATTTGATTATTTTTTCTTTATCCCTTTTTCTGTGATAAATGAACAGCATGTTTTGTGGAAGGAAATGGGTCATGTTTTACATAGGTTTTATTTATTTGTTGGTTGGTTTTCTTTTGTATTTATAAGGGCAATAATCATAGGCTATCATAGGCCATTCTCTCTTTAGTAGCTGTCATTTTTAAATGGCTACCTGTCCAATCCTGTATCTTCAGCTGCTGTAGGACACTGATTTAACATATAAAGTCGAATTCATCTACCATTACCAGAGTCCTCACTTACAATTTTTTTATTTGACAAACTTTCCAAAAAGAAAAAGCAAAGCAAAAATAGGAATTCAGTCCATACTTTGATGTTTTCCTTTCATACACATTTTCCTAAACAGTATACTTACTGTATAATTTTTATGTGCATTTTATGTTTATCAACCTGTCTGTTTCTACAACCATACTTGAGGTGTTGTTTCTGTGCTGTACACAACCTTGGTACTAAATAATTCTCAGCCCCAGCTGGGATGCCTACACCACAATCCCTGATCCCAGTGCTAGCAGATCATCAGGAAAGAGGAGTCAAAGAAGGGTAATGACGAGAGGTCAAAGACACAAGGAAGTCAGTGTCCACTGGACATGACTGGACTACTGCACTCCTAAATTCATAGCAGCTATAGTACCCTGTACAAGACCTATATAAGATCAAGCCAGTCAGCATTCCAACATGGAGGGAACTGAAGATATACTAACAGTTACTAGTGTCTAGAGGAAGAAGAGTCAGTTTTTTAAGGGTGTGACTCTGACAAGACACTGTAGTAGATGGCTCCATATTCATGAGCATATGAACATCACAAACTGATGGAAAAATAACAAAGACAATGTGATGATGAGGAGGAGGAGGAGGAACTTGAGATGGATTTGGACAGTTATGGGGATCAGCAGAGATAAATATGTATACATGTGTAGTTCATCAAAAATTAATAGAAATGTTATGTTTTAAAAATCAGTAATTCACAAATACAAATTATTTACAGCTACAGGATAATGAAGTTCTGAGCTAGATCCAATCATATGCAGTCTGCCCTTAAGGATAGAGCTTCTAAACACTTGACTAGGAGGCTGAGTAAGGAGGCTCGGCTCATATAGACATATAGTCACCAAAACTAGACTACATTGATGAAGCCAAGAAGTACATGCTGACAGGAGCCCCATGAAACCTTCTCCTGAGAGGCTCAGCCAGAGCGTGACAAATACAGAGGTGAAGACTAGCAGCAAACTATTGAACTGAGAACGGGGTCTCCTTTGGAGGAGTTAGAGAAAGGATTAAAGAAGCTGAAGGGGTTTGCAAGCTCATAAGAACAATGCCAACTAACCAGAGCTCCCAGGGACTAAACCACTACCCAAAGACTACACAGGGACAGACCCATGGTTCCAGTTGCATATGTAGCAGAGGATGGCCTTGTTGGGCACCAATGGGAGGACAAGCCCTCAGTACTGCCAAGGCTGGACCCTTCAGTGTAGGGGAATGTCATGGAAGGGAGGCGGGAAGGGGAGTGGTTGGGGAGGGGAACACTCTTATAGAAGATGGGGGAGGGGGATGGGATGGGGGGCTTATGGATGGGAAACTGGGAAAGGGAATAACATTTGAAATGTAAATTTAAAAACCAATAAAAAAGAAATTAAAAAAAAAAGGGGTTGGGGATTTAGCTCAGTGGTAGAGCGCTTGCCTAGCAAGCACAAGGCCCTGGGTTCGGTCCCCAGCTCTGAAAAAAAAAAAAAAATTAAAAAAAAAGAAAAACAGGAATGTAGCAATTAAAAAAAGGAGGCTCCGCTCTAGTGGGATCACAGGGTCAGACTCTGACAAGAGAAAAATCAAAAAGGGGAAAGAAAAATAAACAACAACAACAAAAAGCCTCACAGAATTAAAAAAAAAACCACTTAACTTGAGCCAATTGCATCCATCTTCTATACCAAATTAATTAATCCTCATGAAGACATGTTTCCATCAGTTTTCTTTCAAGGAAACAGTATCTCTTACATTTGGGATACTCCCAATTCTTCCCAGTTCTCTCAACGGCTCTGATCTGCTTTGCTTCAGTAGTGTTTATTCTCTCCTTCACGGAGTCCTTATTCTACCTGATGCTCTGCCCCAACCCACCATCCCTGCTTCTACAAAGTCCTCAGCTTTTCCATCCTCTAAGACCATTCATTGATGCAGAAGTAGGGAGACAATACTCCATCGGTCAAACAGCCCCTATGAAACACTGACTGTATGGTATTTTAAAAGAAGATACCTAAAATCAGCAAGTTTCCATTAAAACAAAGAGAGAGAGAGAGAGAGAGAGAGAGAGAGAGAGAGAGAGAGACCTAATCTCCTGAGGAAAGTTCTGACAGTTCTGTCCCCTCATCTTACATTTCTGGCCCTGACAGTAGTTCCGGGTTTCTATTCTGCTTAGAACAGACCCAACCTCTCCCTACTGCATCTCCACTACCGATACCAAAGTTACAGTCATCGTGTCAGCTCTACTGTCTCCTTCTATGTTGCCTTTAAGAGTGGAGCTAATAGAAATTAAAGTAGCTTTTATTATAACATCACTAAGAAACGTTAGAAAATAAAATGCCCTTGTATGATTGAGGAAACAAAAATGCGGTAAAATATTATTTTACGTTAGAGCAATTATTTCTCAGCAAAGAAATGAAAATGAATGACTAAAAGTTAATATATAAGGAAATGAATAGAGCTCATGTCTATGATATGGGAGCCAGTTTCAACATGCTATTCTACTAATTACTGGCTGGATGTCAGGAGACGGGTAGTGTTCTCTCCATTTTAGAGACAAGGTGACTGAGGCTGGGGAGGACACATAAGCTGCCTCAGATCACTTGAAGTGTTTAGTAGTGTGTCAGGAGTCCATGTTGAATGACTGAGGAAAATCTCTAAGTATTTCCCATAGGACATAGCATTTATTTGATCACAAGTGGATTTATTGTACAACTAATTGTCACAGAATTGTCATGTTCCTTTCATATTATCTAATGATAGCCCCTCTATTCTATAAATAAAAATCACTCTATTTCATTTATAATAAAACTCACTCTATTTTAGTCCTATATGAATACACTTTCTGTCATCTACTGTTGCAAAAAATAAAAAATAAAAGGCAGACAAATTTCTTTTTCTTTTCTTTACAAACGCACATGGGAAACCATGGTCACAAAAGACCACAGAATAAAATCTGTTGAAAGAAAACACCCTGGGGAGAAGAGCAAACTGCAGACAAGGCAAGCTGGACCTCATCAGAGTAAAGGTGAGTCTTGCTTGACCTTTCTCCTTGATGCTCACATCACTGTTGACCACACACAGCAAGCCTTTGCCCCTGTGGAGTTCACATGCTACATTTCCCTGACTTTCATTGTGAGGTTGAACCTGGCAACCATTCTTTATAGACAATTGTATCCTGCTGAGTATGGAGAACCTTGGTGTGTTTAAGAGCATTTACTAGCTATTCCATGTGTTTGACGTTAATTAAGCGATACCATGTAGTATTCAATTGGAGGACTTTTGATCTTGCTGCTGGTTAGGTTATGTGGTGAATGAGACATGAGAACTTGGGACTCTGATTTAGGATTGGGGTTGACAAAAAGATGAGGGGGTGGGTCTCCTGAAGAAGGCCTAGAAAGTGAAGGTATGTGGCTACCAGAGGAGAAAAGTCCTGTGTGAAGATCCCATGGTTTAAAGTAGCACTTGGCATCCTTCACTGCACCATGTGCCACAGTCACCTCCTCACCCTCTCTGCACAAGCACCTTGCTTATTCTGCAAGCTATTCAAGGATGGATCTCTAAACCTGTAGAGAAGTAATACTAAATGCAGACCCTAACCTGAACAGGTACACACAATGAGGGCAGAGAGTACAAGGGGAAGTGTGTACAGAGACTAAAACAGGTTGTTTGCCCCCATCACTGATGTATTTACATACCCATAACACACACACTCACACAAATGTATACACTTACACACAACTCATACACACACACACACACACACACACACACACACACACGCACGCACGCACGCATCATGGACCTTGGTAAAATATTAAGGCCTAAATGGAATGTTAAGGCCCAGGTAACTATTACCTGGCTAACCTGCCATTCTAAGGAAACTCTCTCTTATGTTTCTGCTGTTACTAGGAAACCTTCTAATGCCAAGACTGATTAGATATTCTGTTATGTTCCATGCCCTTGGAAACCAATCACCGTAGAAGTCAGTAGAATTGTTGTGTACAGTTATCTACAATAAGCTTGGACCCAAACCAACCACCCAACAGTATTCTCTGTACCTATGTATGTTTTTATGGTATTGCCTTTGTAAGTTGCCCCTGGCATAGACCCAAGCATAAGAGAGACACCTGCACCAGTATAAGAAACTATTTGGAATAAGACTTTTTTGAGTAGTGGTCTAGTAAAGTTTAAGTTCCCAAGACCTCCCTGGGAACTGGCATCCTATTTGGCAGAAAGAAGCATGTACATAGGGACATCCTGGTCGGCAAGTTAAGACATGAATATTAGACAAGTCCCATCCTGGTAGACAAGTTAGAACATAACTATTAGACAAAGAGCCAAGCCCCTCCCTACAGTTGAATATGCCAACCAATGATGGAAATGGGATACACATAAAAGCAAAGACATGTGTAGCTAAAAATCCCCTCCTAAATCCTGATTGCAAATAACTTGCAGAGATATTTTGCAATTTTGGACTTAAAACCCATAGAATCTTAACTCAGGTCATGGTTCAGATTTAAATCTGGACCCCCAACTCTGGTTGACCAGTCCTGGGGCCTATCTTAATAAACTTTATCCTGTCTGAGATCAGTATTCATGTGGTTTGTGAGGCAATCCCTAGACAACAACACATATCACACACACACACACACACACACACACACACACACACACACAAACACACAATGAAGTCGCCTTTTCTAATAAGTATTTAAGCTAGCTACCTGTTTGTGGAGACATGTTGCCTGGCATAGACAGAGTGTTTTTAAATTGCTATGGCAAAAATTGCTAATTGTTATCTGCTCTCTGTTTCTCATGATATATTATGACTCTCCTTGAAATCCTTTGTGTGTATCGTTCCCGATGTGATACACAAAAAAGAGCCTACATGGGTTATAGCACAAAAGTCATCCAGAAGGGAGTTCCACGATTATGTCGGCTCTTATCTGTCTCTCCTTATTGTCCATGTGGAAAATAGATGGCATTTCCGTCTCTTCTGTCCATGAGAAGAGCCTTAAAAATAGAAGGACTGGAGTAAAGACATTTTAGGGGAGCAGTTCTCAGTCTTCCTCCCTTTAGTATAGTTCCTCATGTTGTGGTGACCTCCAACTATAAAATTATCTTCATTGCGACGTCATAACTGTAATTTACTACAGTTACAAATCATAATGCAAAGCTCTGTGTTTTGTTGCCCGTCTTAGGCAACCCCTGTGAAGGGGGCATTCATTCAACTCCCAAAGGGGTGTGGCCCACAGGTTGAGAAGCACTGTTTTAGGTCACTGAGAATCAGGCAGCTAAACAGTTCATCAGCTCATCGTAGGAGCCTGAGATGTTTCAGTTGCAAAACACGAGGACTCTTGCTAGTTTTAAAAACAAGGAATTCTATCTGCAAACGATTCCCTCTTCCAGAGGTTTGTGGACATTTGTGCATATCGTTGATTCACCTGGATCTTTTATTTATAAGATAGTTTCCAGGAGACAGTGATGGGAGAGAGAGACCTTGCCTGGTTAATTGGGCCTCCTATAGGCTACCAGGCTGGAAGGACCTAACTACTGCCCACCTGCCCACATCCCTGGCCCAAGGAGGGAAACTGTACAAGGCCTCTGGGTTCCCATTTGGGGAGGGTCCAGGGGGTAGGGACCCCTGCCCTGAGACACTGCCAGAACCTAGAAAAACAGACTGGATAAACAGTTTCACCCCAAATCCCGTGGGGCTAAACCTTCAGAGGCACACACGCCTGCAAAACCAGAAGAGACTGCTCTGCACACATTACACTGATTCAGGGAAAACACCAAAATCCATCTGGAATTGCAGGCTCCCGGAGGCGGCGCAGATCTTCAGTTGCTGCCACCATGGAGAGCCCGTGGGCAGCACCCCTTGAGAGCAGGAGCAGGCCTGGGACTAGGTAAGACCAACTGCTACAAGTGACCTGCCTGGTGAACTCAAGGCACAGGTCCACAGCAACAGCTGAAGACCTGTAGAGAGGAAAAACTACACGCCCGAAAGCAGAACACTCTGTCCCCATTACTGACTGAAAGAGAGGAAAACAGGTCTACAGCACTCCTGACACACAGGCCTATAGGACAGTTTAGCCACTGTCAGAAATAGCAGAACAAAGTAACACTAGAGATAATTTGATGGCGAAAGGCAAGCGCAGGAACCCAAGCAACAGAAACCAAGACTACATGGCACCATCGGAGCCCAATTCTCCCATCAAAACAAACATGGAATATCCAAACACACCAGAAAAGCAAGATCTAGATTCAAAATCATATTTGACCATGATGCTGGAGGACTTCAAGAAAGACGTGAAGAACTCCCTTAGAGAACAAGTAGAAGCCTAC